>NW_027362769.1:49177500-49347500 GCF_046119375.1 Phyllobates terribilis | reverse complement strand
CCTCATGCTGCATACCCTTCTTAAAAGGTTTATCTGGTTTCAGAAAACCTCTTTGCCAGGTGCTCTTTGTAGAAAAACAAATGCTTTCTTCACCCTCCCTGGGTCCAGCGCTGAGTCTCAACCTGCTTCCAGCATCACATAGACAATTGGTGTTGCCAATATCTGAGATCAATGGCTTTGTCCGGGTTGAAGGCATGAACCGCCCAGAGCCGCTGTGCTCACTGGCTGCAGGCGTTTGGCGTGATGTCAGCGCTGCAGACAATAATAGACACCAGGAGCGGCAGCATGGAGGGTGAATATGGCTGTTTTTATTAAACAAACTGCAGTCTGGGAAGAGAGGCCTTCTGAAACCGGAAATCACTTCTAACTATTGCCCAATGCCAGGGAGGAAGGCATCAGGTGAACAACTAAGAGCTGTGGAAACCCCCAGTTATTCCGGACCTGAATGTCCTATGTTATGCATTACCAGTGTAAGAGAATTTTAGATATATTTTCTTAGATTAGTGTAATAAGATGAAATTCATGCCCCCGTCACCTGCCTCTCAATGAGATTTTCAGCTATGTGTAGGTATTGGCTGGTATTTTCTCCTCCCTTACTGGTAGTAAATCTCTTCTTGATGAGATAGAAGTATGCCACTGCCTTCTTAGTGAGCTTGTAGTAGGCACAGTAATCAGCCTGTAAATAACATGTTAGGTCAGATTGTGACAGCCGTGTTTCACGGTCTGTATATGACGCGCCCCCTGGGACATATTCCTTTTTGAGGGGAATACCCGGCACCGGATCAGATGGGGGGTTGTAGTCTCCGAGCGGCTGTGACCCGGCCCCGTGCCCAGGGCGTCAAGCTCAGTGTTATGTGGCAGTCCTACAGATGTTATTAAGTTCTTAATGTCGACTACGCCACCCGTTGTATTGCGGTCACTATGGCCGCCGCTGCAGCAGGGTCCGCTGAGGCTGGTGGTGTAGGTGCAGCTTTTGGTGATATAACCCCCAACGGGTGGGGTATAGCCTCAGGGGGTCAGGTGCAGAGGATGGGGGTTGTGGTGGTGCAGCATAGGTGTTAAAGGAAGACAGAGTCGGGTTGTGCAGTTAAGGGTGTTTACTTACTGCAGATGTTGTACTGGTCACTCCAGCTGTTAGTGACCACCCGAGCCGTGCTGTGTCCACCAGGTCCTGGATCCAGCCAACCCCCAAACAAGTCCGGAGCGTGGCCCTGAGCTCTCTTTCTGTCCCGTTCTCTGGCCGTCCCCACCAGTAATCCACCTAGGTCCAGCTCCCTCGGGCCTTTTGTTGGGACACCCTTGGCCCTGGGTTCCCTGACCCTTCATGTGGTGTGCCTTCGGGGTGGATGTGATGGGTGACCGTGGCAAACACTGCCCACGGTCTCCGGTCTCTGGCTGGGGAATGTTTTTCTGCCCCCACCAGCTTGGGTTCCGGTACCCTGTGCCGACTCCTCACCCGGTGCTTTAATTTGGGTTCTTGGGTCCTCTCTGTTCTCCCCTCTGGGTACTCCTTCTCTGCTCCTCTCTCACTTACTCTGGATCTGCTCTGCTCCTCTTCCTGTGACTCCTCTGCAAAGGCTGACAGACTGACCCTGATCTTAGTTGGTGCCCACCTTATATACACCCTCTATGTGTGAGCTCAGGTGACCAGCACCCAATGAGCTCCTATCTTTACCCAGGCTGCTCCCCCTATCTGCCCCTACACTACTTGGGATGTACCACCCCCCTCCCACTCCAGCCAGGAACAGACTCGGTCGTACCTGCACATTTCTAAGTGGGAGTACCGTCGGCCTGTTCCCCGGAAATGGGATGTGTGTAGTGCATGCAGCCTACCGAGCTCAGTTCCACACTCCATCCTTACCCGGGAGTGGAATATCACACCTCTGGGTTGAGGTGCAATACCCCTGTAGCAGCCGAATCCTCAGGGTGCTACATTCCCCCCTGGTAAATCACAGCACGTCCTCGGGCTGTAAGACATAACACCAAAACATACAAAATTATTATTTTTTTTTTCATATAAAACATATATAAATAACATATTTTAGCAGATAAAACTTTCTCGTCGTCTCTTGTTTCAGGTTCCTCCTCCGGACACTGTGCAACGTGTGTCCGGGAAAAGTGCGACAGTCTCTTAGAAAAACTGGTTTTCCTATAAAACCGGTAGGGGGCGCTTTAGGAAGCGCAACTATATACAGGGGAAGTTGGCCGCTCTCAGTCCTCGGCCAGGTAGAGGGAAGGGAATGGCTGCTCACAGTCCTCAGCCTGTGGGATTAAGGGGTTAACGGGTAAACAGTTCACTCAGCTGGTCCCAACGGGGACTATATATATATATATCAACAGTTTCTTTGGTACCCGGTCGGGTAACTATTTACATCACTTGCTCTGCCGCACTCAACGGCGTCTTCCTCCTGCTCTTTGCTTACAGCTGGTTGTTACTTCAGACCCGTCCGGGTCCTCTTGCTCCTCCTCCTCGCACCGCAACTCCTCCTCCGTCAGGCGGTGTACGTGGAGGGCGTAAGGTCCTTTGGCACACTTGTGCCGGGTGAAGGTGACCTCGTCTCCGATGTAGAGGTCACGACCTCTGTGCCCCTCCGGCAGATGGGACTCCACGTCTCTGCGCGTGACAAAGACGTCGCCGGGGGTGTTGTTGTCTCGAATGAAGCCCCACCCATGCTGCTGGTTAAACTTTATTACAGTCCCGGTGGTACGGGGACTGTGCGCTGCACGGGGGTCCCTCCTGGTCCGGCTCTTCTGCTCGGCACTCCGTATTTGGGCCTGTTGTTCCCGGACCCGCCTCTCTCTCCGCTCCCTCGCAAACTCCTCGAGCTGTTGGCGGCAGCACTCCGCACGCTCTGCTGCAGCTGCCCTAGTTTCCTGAGTGAACCCCATTAGATCTTCTCTGGTGGGGTCCCACTCAAACTGTGCTTCCGCTAGCGGGGGCGAGATCCTTATTACGGGCTTCGGAGCCGGAATCAGGGGTGCACACATGGCCCCAACCCTCCTCTGGTGCTCCAGTTCGTAATACTTCTGGGGCCAGACGAAAGGCTGCCCGTCCGGCCACGTGTGCTGGGCAAACAAGTCCTCTCCCAGACGCGGCACCCTTGGTTTTACGGGTGCGGGCGCGGTGGTGGTGGCGCCCGGGTTGCCCAGGCCTTGCGGCCAGGCCTGGGGCACCTGGAAGGTGAAGGGCACCGTTAGGACGGCGGCGCCCTGGGCTACCTGGCCTTGCGGCCAGGCCGGAGGCTCCGCGGAGGTAGGGGGCGCTGTTGGTGATTCGGCGCCCGGGGGTACTAGGCCTTGCGACCAGGCTGGTGGTATTTCCTGCTTTGTCACGCCCCGGGTCGAGGCGCGTGACGTCACAGGGGTCGCGGCGGCGGCTTCCGGTTGGGGCCTAGTCTGCGTCGGTGACATGGCGTTTTCGGGCACAGCAGGGGGACTTTCGGGCTCTGCGACGGGGAGCTGGGGCAGGTAAGCGGTGTCACGGCTTGGGGTATAGGCGTCCCCTTTACCTGCCTCCATGCGTTCGGCTCCCTCCTCGGCGCCGTCTCCGGCCTTGGGTCCTCCCGCGCCATCCTCAGAGGCGGTCTCCTTCCTCATCTCGGCTGGCGTGCTCCGGGTCTTGGTTTCAGCTTGCGTCTTGGTTTCAGCTTGCTGGGCCATCTCCCGGCTCCATTCCGCCAATATCTCGCGCTGTACCCGGGCCATCCTCCGTGCGAGGCCCTCCAGGGCAGTCTGCGCACACTCCCGGTCTCGGGGGAGCTGTGCAAGGACCTCCACTAGGCCTAGTGGGGTCGTGGTGTCCAGCAGGCTCCTGACCAACGGGTCGGTGCTGCTCTGCTCTTCTTCCAGCAGGCTCCTGGCCAGCGGGCCGGTGCTGCTCTGCTCTCTGGACATCTCCGGGTGAGCTTCTCTGCTACCCCTCTCCAGACTTCTTGTCTCCGGGTGCGCTCGCTCCAGACTCCTCCAGGCGGCACCCATCTTTGTTCTCTCCTTTCGTCTCCTCCCACTTCGAGGGCGGTCCCGGGGCAACTCGGTGACTGTCAGCTCCAGGGGTAGTTCTTTCACGCTGACAGACACCTCTAGCATCACAGTCTCTGTTGGTGGGGGCGGTTTCCACTTTTGGCGCCATTTTCGGTCCTGGCCCACGATGGGAGGTGGCCTCTCGCCACCCTCTGGCACGCCCATAATGGCGTCCGCTGCTCTTCCAAGGCGGGAAATCTGCGGTTTTGGCGGGAAGCGTCGCCCAGTGGCGGGAAACTCTGCAGATGGCGGGAACAAGTTGGAAATGGCGGACAATCGGCGGGAAACGACTGGTGATGGAGTCCGATGGCGTGGACCCTCCGGAACCGGCGGGAGACTTCTTTCTGAGGTAAACTTGCACTTTTCTTCAGGCACGCAGTACCCGGGTGTTGCGGGCACGTAATCCTGCCGACTACGCCAAAGTTGACGCGCCCCCTGGGACATATTCCTTTTTGAGGGGAATACCCGGCACCGGATCAGATGGGGGGTTGTAGTCTCCGAGCGGCTGTGACCCGGCCCCGTGCCCAGGGCGTCAAGCTCAGTGTTATGTGGCAGTCCTACAGATGTTATTAAGTTCTTAATGCCGACTACGCCAAAGTTGACGCGCCCCCTGGGACATATTCCTTTTTGAGGGGAATACCCGGCACCGGATCAGATGGGGGGTTGTAGTCTCCGAGCGGCTGTGACCCGGCCCCGTGCCCAGGGCGTCAAGCTCAGTGTTATGTGGCAGTCCTACAGATGTTATTAAGTTCTTAATGTCGACTACGCCACCCGTTGTATTGCGGTCACTATGGCCGCCGCTGCAGCAGGGTCCGCTGAGGCTGGTGGTGTAGGTGCAGCTTTTGGTGATATAACCCCCAACGGGTGGGGTATAGCCTCAGGGGGTCAGGTGCAGAGGATGGGGGTTGTGGTGGTGCAGCATAGGTGTTAAAGGAAGACAGAGTCGGGTTGTGCAGTTAAGGGTGTTTACTTACTGCAGATGTTGTACTGGTCACTCCAGCTGCTAGTGACCACCCGAGCCGTGCTGTGTCCACCAGGTCCTGGATCCAGCCAACCCCCAAACAAGTCCGGAGCGTGGCCCTGAGCTCTCTTTCTGTCCCGTTCTCTGGCCGTCCCCACCAGTAATCCACCTAGGTCCAGCTCCCTCGGGCCTTTTGTTGGGACACCCTTGGCCCTGGGTTCCCTGACCCTTCATGTGGTGTGCCTTCGGGGTGGATGTGATGGGTGACCGTGGCAAACACTGCCCACGGTCTCCGGTCTCTGGCTGGGGAATGTTTTTCTGCCCCCACCAGCTTGGGTTCCGGTACCCTGTGCCGACTCCTCACCCGGTGCTTTAATTTGGGTTCTTGGGTCCTCTCTGTTCTCCCCTCTGGGTACTCCTTCTCTGCTCCTCTCTCACTCACTCTGGATCTGCTCTGCTCCTCTTCCTGTGACTCCTCTGCAAAGGCTGACAGACTGACCCTGATCTTAGTTGGTGCCCACCTTATATACACCCTCTATGTGTGAGCTCAGGTGACCAGCACCCAATGAGCTCCTATCTTTACCCAGGCTGCTCCCCCTATCTGCCCCTACACTACTTGGGATGTACCACCCCCCCTCCCACTCCAGCCAGGAACAGACTCGGTCGTACCTGCACATTTCTAAGTGGGAGTACCGTCGGCCTGTTCCCCGGAAATGGGATGTGTGTAGTGCATGCAGCCTACCGAGCTCAGTTCCACACTCCATCCTTACCCGGGAGTGGAATATCACACCTCTGGGTTGAGGTGCAATACCCCTGTAGCAGCCGAATCCTCAGGGTGCTACATATACAAACCACAATGCCGGACTGACTGTGGGTCTCCTGACCCAAACGTGTAGCCTCATACACATATATGAGGTTCTACTTTCTGGTCAGGAGACCTCTGGTCAGTCAGGGCATTGTGGTCTGCGTATGGACCGTGAAATATGGATTCCGAATACTTCCTTCGAGTAGTCAAACCCTGAAAAGCCCTAACCCTGGAGAGGGACAGCACTTCCTTTGAAACGCGTTGGTCCGGAAGCTCATGATACCATCCATAAGAGAGGAAACCTACTCAGATTTGTTAGAATAACATTTATTTGTGTCTCATTTAATTAGTAAGAAGTTGATACAACTATATTATATACACCAGGCTTGTCAAGTGCCTCTTAGATTACACTGAATGGGCAGATCTTCGTCTGTGGCTTCTCCTAAAGGTCATGAATACCCAGCTGACTGGTGTAAAGCTTGGGCATGCCATCACACCCAAACATTCAGGTCTGAGGTCACTGCACTTTTATCCTCTATACTTGGCACACCAGCCCTATTGAATCCAGAGGTCGGTCTGTCTGATGTTCTGAATGAGGAATTCTGGAGTCACTAACATTTTTTGAGAGAAACCAATT
This sequence comes from Phyllobates terribilis, assembly GCF_046119375.1. Taxonomy (NCBI): domain Eukaryota; kingdom Metazoa; phylum Chordata; class Amphibia; order Anura; family Dendrobatidae; genus Phyllobates; species Phyllobates terribilis. Next base: position 49,341,077 of record NW_027362769.1, on the reverse strand, counting down.
TTATGTTTTGCATAGTTATATCTTTGAGATCACAGAGCCCCCTGGTCTGAGATCTGAGATTGAATAAAAATAGTGAACATTGTGGTATCCTATTGGGGAAAAAATAAATAAAATATTCATACATCAGAAACGTCCCAATAAGTTTGGCAGGGTCCGGGGCCCTTGTATCAATCTGACCCCACAGTTAATTCCACCTCTGATTTGTATGCCATTACAGGGAACCTCCTGCACTAGGGAGGTGTGATTTACTTTCTCTATGAATGGGACAATGTGTTGGGGTCTTCCTCTGCGCTTCAATGTATAGCCGGTCACCCCATCTAATACAGTTCACCACTGAAGCATACTTGTTATTTTACTTGATTAATGTCTGTGAATGTGCTATACTCTGGAGAATGTCAGCACTTGCTGTTTGCTTTATCTTTTCTTCATTTTATGAATCTTTTTCATTCAATAAATAAGTTTAAAATAAAATAAATGACTTTGTTTGGGGTAGTATTAATAAAGCTGTTTTGGGTTGTACTTGTAGTACAGACACTTAGGAGCACATTTGTATTTGTGTTGCAGAGGCTCGTCTAGAAAAAAACATTATCGCTACTTTTGTTTTGACGATAAAGCACTTTATTCAGAGACATCCAATCAATCAGGAGAATCTAATGCATACACACGGAGTTACAACATTAGGGGCTCTGCTGCAGAAGGTAACACTTTTATTTTTTACTTATGTAAATACCCCTATGGTATTGTATTTAATATGGGCGAACCAAAAGGCGTGCATAGCTTTATTAGTAGATGAGATGGATTGTCTACTGATCTAGTTTTGCACCACCTGCGTTATTTGCTGGATCAGGTCCAGTATAAGGTCTTTGGTGGTTCTCACGGTTACAATATTTCTTTGTGAAGTTATTTTTCTCCACAGACTCGCAACTCCTATAAATGATCACATTGAACATTTTACCTACGGGAAATCATTTTTCTGTACAGGAAGTTAAGCTTTTCTTACGACAACCATTGAAACCAAGTGTGTTTATGTAAAGACAGCCAAGTCCTCAAAACAAGAACCTGTTTTAGTAGAGTCCGTCTTCTCACAAATAGGGCTTCACATTTTCCTCTCTGTTATCCAAACTTTTTTTTTTTTTGTCAGTTATTGAATCATACTAGCTAGTCTGATACTGAACAGACTAAAAATGGTACAGGTATTTTATACATGTTTTCCCCCTTTAATTCTTCATAATGTATATTTTAAATTAGAGCTGGTAAATGCAGCCATTGTCGTCCATAGTTTCTAATCAATTTGATTTGCACTTTCTAACTTGCACCTTATTGGGTCTAATAAAGACCCTTTTAGTTAACGTTGGTGTCTACAAATGATGCCCATTGTGTCCAAAGCTACGATCTGCCCAAGTGAAATTCCCCTTCTTGTTTCCTTTGCTTCTGTATGTATTTCACTAGGATGTGAATATGTAGGCTGAGGAAACCTATTGCTCCCACTGCCATCAGGTACATGGCTTATATCCTCCTACTCAAACCCATAATCTTAGTTTACATGTTATAATAGAATATTAAGAGTGCTCCGGTGAACAAATAGCTGATGATAAGCTGTAGGCCACGGCCCCACTATCAGCATTTGGTCAGTATTTTTTCTCAGGAGTGGGAGCCAAAACCAGGAGTGGGTGATAAATGCAGAATTGGTGACTTGTTTCTATTATACCTTGTCTCTGATTGTTCCTCACCTGGTTTTGGCTCTTACTCCTGAGAAAAAATACTGACCAAATACTGATAGTGGGATCGTGGCCTTAAAAGGAATCTCTCATATCCAAAAATGCTATTTACCTTTTGATATAGGGTTAATGTGCAGGTTACTAGCATTAAAATCCTGATAGACTGTCCTACAGGAGCATCGGCTACAGGTAGAAAATGAACTTATATCCTCCCTGCTGTCATACGCCCATCGGGGCGGTGCAGGGAGCGGTCACCGTCACGGCTCACAATATTATGATTGCTCGGTAATCACTTCCGGTACATTGGCTGACATCCTGTTCTGCACACACTACAAATACAGCTGTCAGACTGTAGCCGCCCCCTGTAGTGCCCCCGACGCAAGCGGCTACAGGAGAGCAGTTCATTTTCTGCTTGTAGATGCTTCTCAAGGAAAGCAGCCTAGTATAATTTTAATTCTATTTACTTGCATATTAAACCTATATTTGCAAGTAAATGGCATTTCTGGATGCGATGGAACCTGGCACAAAGTCCATGTTGCCCGTACCACGGGGTGTATGAGTCTGAGACCGGCTCTGCATTACAGACTTGTATGTTTTATTCTGAAGCGCTGCAGCTTCTCTCTGCCGGCTCTGCTGGGCTGAAAGGTCTCTCCCTATAACCAATTTAAAACTCCTAAATGTAATATGTGCAAGTTTCTAGGTGGCTTCTCAATCTTCTTTAGTAGCAGAATGTGTTATAAACTTGAGACTTTCTGGCAGATACCGGGCCATTTCATGGATGTGAATGTGCTGATGGCTGTCCAGCTACTGATAGAGCAGGTGTCTGTGGAGAAGAACACGGCCTTGTTACAGCAAATGTACCAGTTTCTGCTGTTTGATTTCCGCATCTGGAATCGAGGAGACTTTCCCTTTCGAATAGGTGAGAATTTCTATAAATGCTGACATTAATGTGTTGTGCACGTACTCACAGTAAAGCCGGCTAATAGAAGGTAAATTATTAGTGTAGCATAGCTGAAAAATGGGAGAGGACGTAGAAGTTTTGTAGGATCCGCAGTAAACTTTTCATATTGCTTCACATTTATCACATTTTATTACGTTCCAGCCTAAGAGCTCATGCATATGGCAAAGCCCTGTGTACAGAACATGGATTTTTTTTCTTTGCATACAAATAAAGCGTTACAAAATCCATCTTCCTATCTCCCAATGTCCTATCGCCCCTGAGTGTGACAAAAGTAAAAAAAAAAAGCCACACCGGTTTTATATTCTAGATTTCTTCCTCTTCCAGTGCTATTGGATGTAGGGACATATTGTTGTATCTCCACCATTTTCCTCACCTTTGTCCAAATGATTAGTTTACTTCTAGCCACTGAGCTGACAAAACACATCTCAAGGAAGCTCCAGGCAAACCCTTCTTTTATCTACTATAATCTTCATCTCTAGTCGCAATTATACCAAAATAAGGAAATATTGTATCTCAGGAGATCCTCTGGAGTTTTTTAAGAGCCTACATGAGCAAATAGGACAACCTTTCAATCTGCGGCCTACACGACAACGGAGAGCCCGTCCCACAAAATAAGCCCTGAATTTCACTTGCCCTCACTGAGAGGAAGCTGCAGATGCCCATTTGTAATGGGCGCTGACTACATTTTTCTGAGTTGCCTAAGTGACATAGTGAAGACTAGGCTTTACCTGGCTTGAGACCACACGACCTGAAATGGCAGTTCTTGCCCCCCCACACCACACTGGAGGGGCTTCCCCACATATGCTCACCTGGGAGAACATCCTGCCTCTGGGCGTGAAAAGGCTCAGAATATCGTGGGGAGTCTGTTGCAGGTGTTGTGGACTTCACCCTCACCTTCAGTCACGGATCAGCGTGGCCCCGTTGCGATCACGGGTTGCCTGAGCCCCCTTTGACGCTGGGTGAGAGTTTCTGCACTCGCGGTTGCACATACCAATTTATCCAAACACTGGTCCTCCATAACTTGGGCTATATATCCACTTCAATATTACACTCCGCCCGAGTATATACTGCTCTACTGCCACCTAGTAGCACTTTTCTGTAACTGTATCTCAGACACTAGCCATCTAAGGAGGACTTGGCTCTAATTTTTCTGGACTTCTTCCTGAGGTCTGTTAATGACCCATTAAGATGGCTGCTTGAACGCTTGCTTCAGTCCCCCCTCACACATCTTTTAGAAAAGTTTGTTTCCTCTTGAACAGTAAAAATGGACAAGTTGGTGGAGGACCTATCCTCGCAGGATACTGAAATTGACAATATCTGTTCTGATCCAGTTGCAGTACTTATTAAATAGATGCTGATAAAAGAGCCCTAAGGGGAAATCTTCATATTCGCGGCCTGCCTGAATCCGTTGAAGAGCTTTAGGCAAACACTATGGCCCTTTTCCAGTAATTGGTCGCGAACACATTCCTATGGACCGTCTTGAGCTGGACCGCGCACAACATTACCTATGCCCCAGTAGGCAGGGCGTCAAGCCACACGATGTTGTCATCAAAGTGACTTTCTTCCACACCAAAGACACCATTATAAAAGCCTTTAACAATTTGGTCTTCCAAAGTCATTGTAATGAAATTTTTGCTGACCTGACTGCAATCACTGTCTAAAAAAGGCTTTCAAACTTTACCTGGATATTCTGTGTAAAACCAACATACTCTATACTTGGGGTTATCACTTCCAATTGAGTTTCAGCCATGATGGGAAATTTCACACTTTCAACACTGTGGAAGACCCAAAATCCTACTTGGTAGACAAGTCTCTTTTGGAGAATACAGACCTACATTCTGAGACTCCTGCACCTCCTCAACCCATGGCACCTCCTCAGCCTGGAAGATTCTGCCTTCAGCTGGAGTGGACAGGAAAAAGGCAACATTTTTCTTTGCCCGGCTGGTAGATAATCCACTTCATCGCAGCCAGGCTGAGGTGTAAGTTTGTGGTATTATTTCTGCACTGGTAGCTGCTCTGTTTCTTCATTCTCTTACGTGGACTGTCAGCCACCAAACTCCAAGACCCCATTCACATTTCCCTGATCTACATTTATTCTTCAGAGCATAGCATTTATGTTAATATGTACATTTTGCTCCCTCTTGGACTCCACCATGGCCAGGCTGGGTGTCTATTGTTGATACAGACTGAGACAAGTACAATGGAGGTTAAGTCTAAATGGAAAGCAGAGCTGGGAACTATTTCATTGGAACAAGGGAGAAAGATCCTTGAACTAGTCCCAAAGTGTGAATCCCAAAGATTATCACAAATATATATCTTGTCCACAAGGTGTATATATCCCCAAGCTCCCTTTTCAAAATATGGTGTTCACCCAAATGCAAATTGCCCTACCAGGTGTGGTAATGAGAATGGTCACTTAATGCACATAGTGGGAGTGCGCTTCCATAGAAGCCTTTTGGAAGGAAGGGAGTATTGGATCTTGTGGAGAGAGTATTTGGGGTGAGACCGGAACCACAGCCCAGAAGATGTATGCTGGGTGTTTTGGGGAAAATATAGATGTAGACTCACCAATAGCTTTGCGCATTTCGAGGATTCTTTTTCAGGCATGTAAACTGCTGGCATATCATTGGCTACATCCGAACCCTCCAACCCTAACAGAATTGAAGAATAAAATGAATAATGCTATATTTATGGAGAGTGGAGTGTATGAGAAGAGAAACACTATGTGTGAATATGAGTCTATGTGGGGTCCTTAGTTAGATACTCCCGGTTTGTCTTCCTACATGCTAATAAGAGATCCTTTCTATTCTCCGTCCTATTACACTTAGGCCTTGAGAAAAAGGAGAAAGGAAGTAATAACTGAAATTAGACCTTTATGACAGAACAGTTAATAAGGATCAGATCTTGCTTAGATGGATGGATGTTGTCTCTCAAAGGCTAGTTAATACCAATTCCTCTTGCTTTATTGTTGTTTTTGATTAATTGATATCTATATATAGAAATACTATGAACTAATCTGTAACTGTCAATGTCCTGTGTTGTTTTTTCTTCCTGTTTGGAAAAAGAAATTGGAAAATTGTATGTAAATTGATTTTGTTTAATAAAAATGATCTGATTCAGAAGTAGCAGATCCATTGGGCTGTTACCTCTTCCTTCAGGAAACGCTGTTTGAAGTTGAGTGACAGTAGTCTCCTACTATGATCCTAACCATCTTTTCAAGGTCATTCGCTCACCCCAAAAGGGAATCCTTCCACGGGCTGAGGACTCCATAAATGTTGCTACCTCTTATACAGCTTCCATACACACTTCCCCACCTCCTTTCTATTTTACCAGCTTTTGGCAATAACTCCAGTTTGACTATTAATTATTCCAGATCACGTGGCCTCAATGTCACAATACCTGAGCCTGACATTTCTGCTCTAACTACCCCTTTAATTGTCTAACACTCATCTAGACTACTTAGGCATTCATAATACCCTCTCATACAAGGGTATTTTCACAGCTAACTAAGCTCCATTCCACCCCATTGATCATTTATTATATCTCAGGCAAAAGCGTTTTGCCTATGTCTGGAAGGTTGGATGCTCCCTCATCTCTGTCTGTACACAGACATCACATAAACATGATGGTGGTCTTGGCGTCCCTATTCTTTCACGCTACCATAAGGTAGCCACCATAGTGCAATTTTCCATATTAATTCAACCTCTGAAATACCCTCCCTGCATCTCTCTGGAAATTCACACCATTTTCCCTATTAAGTCACTGTTACTAACTCCTTTCTTCAGACCTACTACGTTGAGCTCTTTCATGCTCCAGTTTATTAAAGTCCAGGATGTTGTCAAATTCTCAGGCAAACTGGCATCTCCTCGCCTTCCTCTTCAATCTGACGTACCAGGGTCTTCCCACCTAATGTAGATGATTACACTTCCTTCTCATGGCGGTGGGCCGATAGCTTTGAGAAAGTTCATCAGTTTCTCTCCTCTTCTGACCTCATCTCCTTCGGGGTACTGAGAGAGAAATAATTCCTTCTTCAGAGCATTTTAGATATTTCCAAATAATACATTCATTGTCACGCTACCTGCCTGGTTTTGATCCTCAATTTACTTTGACATAATTTGATGCGATTTGGCAATGATGTCCGCACTCCAGAGGTACAATTTTTGTTATCTACTCACCATCGAACAGTGTTCCTCATTACACCATACACAGTAATGCATTTAGGGAGGTGGACTTTGTGGCCACATGTGACACCGCTTCCTGGAGTAATGCATGGGCTGTGCATGACACCCCCTGAGAAAGTCGGATGAAACAAAGGTCGGGGTGAGGGACACTGCACCCATACTCTTATCGTTTACTTTTCAGGCAAGTGTACCAGCGCCGTTCTTTATAAATGGACAGATCTATAGGTGATAACATTGCACACTTGTGGTATAAATACATTTTAGACCCCACAGGATTGTCTGTTTATATCCTAATGGATATATATATACCATCAATGCCGCATTATATAGTAGATACACATTCATTTTTTTGGGTTCCTATGCAGTGTCCCTCTCTTGAGGCACCTATGTTTTTATATTTTATATATTATCTTACTATTTACAAATAAAAATTAAAATGTATTATGGATTTGTTTTTCACTTCTTTTGCCCCATGCTTTTAATGAGGTATATACACTTCAGTAACCGGGTATTTTTATGTTAACTTTACAATAAAATAAGACACTAACCTAAAAAAAAGTGGAAAACTGGGGGAATATTTTCTGAATGTTCTGTATGACCAGTTTACACTTTTCTATTAGTATTTCTTACTTTCTAGCGTTAAATGCTGTCATTACATTTTCCATTGATGTCTCACAGGAAACCCACTGATTTTTTTTTTTATATATATATATATAACAGGACACATACAGTACTTGTCAACCATCATCAAGGACAGCAGAAAACTTTTCCGCAAAAAGTATGGTGTTCAATTTTTGTTGGATACAATCCGAATATATTACAGGTATGAAACAATACTGTTATGTGTTTGGTATGGCAGAGATGAAATGTTGCGCCTGGCTGTCTGTGTATGGCAAATTCTCTGATACCAAGAGATTATTATTTGAGGGTTTCGTGGCCAGTATTGGCACATTTAGGATGGTGTGTGTATTAAATTGAAGCAGTCATCTGTTCCGCAGGAATCCGATCAGTACGGGTTCCCTCATTCATGACTGCTATGTGTACCTCTTAATCTGGGCTGCATTTCAGAGGCGACATAAAAAATGAACCAGAAACAGGAGGAAATGTTACATGAGCGCAAGGAGAAAAATAGCAGAAAAAGTTATAGAAAAGTGACCAAGTCTCCCCATCTTTTATTTATGATTTGTAAACAAAGTAATTTGCTTTTTTCCATTTAAAATATACATTTATAGTCTTCAATTCTTTGATTTCTGTGTGTTTTTGTTTTTTTTCATTAAACTCCTAGTAAGGAGAATTCTTTGTCATCTGAGGATTTGACTACAATAAGAATGTCTCTGTTTGGACTCATCAAATACTTTCTCAGCAAAGGTGACACACAGGAAGAGATTCAGAGTGTCATCGGTTACATTGCAGCGACCAGTGATGAAGAACAGGTATGTATTTTTTTTTTAAAATTCTTTTTATTGAGGGATTTTTTACAATATAATGGGGGGGGGATAATAATAATAATAATAACAATGTACATATACACATCCATTTCCAAATCTGAATGTAAACTTCACAAGGGGAGTGAAGATTGTAATGTGGAAAATCAAGGGTAATGGAGGGAAAGAAAGGAAGGGATAAGAAAGAAAACAGTTATGGGAAAAGTGGGGGAGTAAAGGGAAAGTAAATAATAGGAAATAAATAAGATCAGGTTAATGGGGAAGGGAAAGATTAGAGCTGGGGAAGGAAAATAAAAATAAAAGGAAACACATGGCAACAGATCATCTAAGTATTGTTAAACCATGGGTGAACAGTAGAAAGTATTATTCAGCAATTCTATTCATTATTCTTTTCAACACGCACTTGAGAGTTGCATTCTTTTCATCATCATGTGTTGTTTTTTATAGTTTTTTTTGTTTGTTTTTTTTAGCTATGCGGAATATTGGAAGTCATTCATAGTCTCTTGAACGCTACTCCCACTCAGGACCAGCTTTTTCTGCTTCTGTTTGAGCCAGGCAGTGCTGATATTCTTTATGCATTGCTGCTGAATCAGAGGTATTCTGACCGATTGAAAGGACTAGTATTCAAGGTAAGCGAAATCTTTAGGGGATGTGCACACAGGGTTTTGGTTTTTTTTAAAGGAAACTGAGCAGAAAAACTTTCCAAATCCTCCACAAAAATTCAAAACACCTCAAAAACTTGGGGGTTCTGTTCAGTTTCTGCTCCAAAAACTCTGCAAAAAGACTCCCTGTGTACAAACCATTACTTAAATTATAACTAGTGTTGAGCGAGTATGTTCTGTTCCGAGTATGCTCGGGCCGAGCTCCGAGTATTTACAGCTGCTCGGTGATATGGTTGAATCGCTCCCGTGTGCATGATTTACAACTGTGTGACAGCTTTATTACATTCCTCACATGTAATAAAGCTGTCAAACAGTTGCAAATCATGCACAAGGGGGCGATTCAAACACATCACCGAGCAGCTATAAATACTCGGAGCTCGGCCCGAGCGTACTCGGCGAAAGGGTTAATAGAACATACTCGCTCAACACTAATTATAACCTTTTACCTACAAAGGGGATTCATATTGGTGCTCAATTTTGTCCCTTCTAGCTCAGACTAGATGTCAGGCTTGTAGCAGCTTTGTATAACTTCATGCGATAGATATTCTTTCTGGTTGCGGTGGAATTTTAGAAAATGAAACCAGGTTTCTTGAAATAATGTTTTGACAGATATTAGAACAGATGCTGAATTGCAATAAAGTTTATGAAAAAAGCAAGCAGCGAATTCGACTGAGGGAAGTGGGCTACTCGGGACTGGGATTACTGGTGAATGATGCTCCTGTCGGTACGTTACTCATAAAAGGACTTCTGAATCAAGTGCTTAGAGCAGGTAAGTTTTTTCCATTTTCACTCTATTTTTTCTAATTTGTGTGTTGTCTACAAATGTAGGATTGGTATGTTTTCCACTTCTTAGGTTATGTTCACATGTCCAGTAACCATCCGTTAGTACAGATTCTGCAGCAATCAGTTGCCAAAAGTTGTACAGACACAACGTTTTTTGGTCTGGCAAAAAAAACGGATTTCAACTGGGTCCGTTTTTTTAACTTTGAAGTCTATGGAAAACGGATCTGTTAATTAGCCGTCTGTTTTTTCGTTAATTTAAAAAAAGGATCCATTTTTGACTTACTGGATCATTTTCAAATGGAACAAAACAGATGGCCATTTAACATACATTTTCCATTAGCTTCAATGTTAAAAAAAAAAAAAAAAAAGCTTAAGTTTTTTTTAACCTGGGCAAAAGTTGTCTGCACAACTTTTTTGTCAATGGATTGCTACTAGATCTGTTCTAATGGGTGATTACTGGACATGTGAATGTAGCCTTGGAAGGGTCCCTTGATTAAAAAAAAAAGTGCTCATTCCTCTTCTGAGCTCCAGCAATCAGCTGTAATCAGTGTTCAGTTTACCTGCAGCAACACCTCAGGAGATATTGGGTATCATATAGCACCAGACAGGTCATGTCTGATACAGATCTTATCTGCGGATTTGTGCAGGTAATCTAAAAAGCGATCTCTTCAGAGAAAAAAGTGCCCACCTATCATGAGGCTTAGAGGCCTTAATGAAGACTACAAGATCTTAGGCTTTTTTATATGTAAAAATACATGAAAATTGACAGAAAATATCACCAAAAATTGTTAAAAATGTTTAACATAAAAAAATTAGATTAAAACAATAGGTTATTTGATGACACGTTCCCTTTGTGATCAAACACTTTTGTCTTAAACCATACAGATCCAGTTATAAACTACAGAGACCTGCTAGCAGTGGTACACATGTCATACAAGTTGGATCTCACGGTACGAGTTGCCATCTGTAGGAAGGTGAGTGTTAGCTTTTGCATTTAACAGCATATTATAATGTCTTCCGATTTTATAGAAATTAAGCATGATCACGATGTAAAAGAAAACTGTACCATTTCTAATATGCTTTGTTTAAATTACTCCTCATTGGAAATAAATTTGTGACTGGTAACACATCACATTCAGGGGCTTCAGTCTGGGTAATTCTAAGAGCGAAACTACCCGGGGTCCAGATTGATGGTAGCAAATAGTGATGAGCGAGTATGTTCTGTTAACCCTTTCGCCGAGTATGCTCGGGCGAGCACCGAGTATTTATAGCGTGCTCGGTGTTATGGTTGAATCTCTCCCGTGTGCATGATTTGCGACTGTTTGACAGCTTTAATGCATGTGAGGAATGTCTATTTCTTGCACATTCCTTACATGTATTAAAGCTGTCAAACAGTTGCAAATCATGCACACGGGAGCGATTCAAACATAACACCGAGCACGCTATAAATACTCTGTACTCGGCGAAAGGGTTAACAAAATATACTCATTCATCACTCGTAGCGAACCATCAGTGATATTCATGATGGTGCTGATTAAGCTCACAAACCATTGCATCCACATCTGAATTCAGCATAGGACCAAGCTATACGACGGTTTTTGGCCTCTAAATGTAAATTAAAATTTTCTCATACACTGTTGGCATATAATTAGCAATGCTCGATAAAACTTTAAAGTATCTGGTAGTGTTAGAGAACTTTCTTTGTTGTTCATTCTGGAGGAGTATATATGTTCTTTGTAAATAATCTGGATTTCCATCACATTTACACAGTTCTAGTTTAGATATTTTTGCACAAATACTGATGATACCATATTATTCCTATCTAGGTTCTTCAAATCCTCCAGTTCCACCCAGATGCAGCTTCACAAATTGCCCAGCAAGTTGGCTGGCAGGATACTTTTGTACGATTCTTCATGAAGGAAAACTCCGAATTTAGGAATACTACTAAAATGAATTGCCAAGACATTATTAAAGAAGATAAAAATACCAGAATTGAGGAGTCACAAAGGAGTCCTTTAGGAAAGGTTGCTCTGGATAAATCGGACATTTCAGATACTGGTACATGCAACAGCTGGTGTCCTGAAGAAGCCAGGTCCCTCAATACAAGCATCCAGTCTACAAGCACACTCTTGGATGAAAGTGGCCCATCTTTTAGTGAAGCGCAGCTTCACTTGGAGGACCCAGAAGTGTGGCCTAGTGATCATTCACATCTCACTTTAGAACTGGCTAATTTTGAGCTAGGAGAAGGTGGAAATCCGACTCCAGGGAGCTCTCCGAGTACACCTTCACCTGTAGAATCCTCTAAGTCGTTTAATATAGAGCGTCTTGAGAAGGAGTCTGCCGGCACGAGTATTCTGTTTAGGGATGATCTCTCCCTTAGCGTGAATTTAGAAAGCAAGGAGGTAAGGAATGTTTTCATTTCTGTGTTTACTATAGTTTATGGCCACTACCATTTTGGGTTGTATAGTCAACCTTTACATTCAGTTAAAAATCTGCCATTTAATAGTAAAGGGGTTTTCCAGGACTATTTAATTTTTTACTACAGGCTTAAGAACAAACAGGAAGGTAGGTGCTAACTACCTTCCTGTTGTGCCCGGTACTGATCTCAGCCTGCATAAAGTGGTCCCTGACCGCTCCTGCTGGCGATTCAGCAGCTTTCACTGACTTCATGTCAACAGAGCATCAGAGAGCCGGCTGTCAATCAGCATGACATCGGCTGTCAATCAGCATGACATCGGCTGTCAATCAGCATGACATCGGCTGTCAATCAGCATGACATCGGCTGTCACGCCCCATCGGCAGAGAAGAGGAAGAGCTGCTCTGTTAATGTGGAGCAGCTGACTTACCTGCAGAAGCGGTCAGTGAAGAACATAAAAAAACAAAATTGTTGGACAACCCCTTTAAATGGGTTTCAGGCATCTAATATTGTTGATCTACCCTTAAAATGGGACATTAATATCAGATTGGTCGTGGTCAAACACCTGGCACCCACACATATCAACAGTTTTTAGCTTTGCCGGTGGCTGCATGTACATTGTAAATGAAGTGGGAACAGCTCAGCAGCGTTCAGTGTGTAGCAGCCACTACCGAGTACTGGAGACTAACTCTGTTTCAAGAGAATAGAAGCTGATCTGCAGTACTCTGAAACAACGACTACACATAGTTTGGAGTTGTGCTGTTCAGCTCCATTCAATGTTTAGGCTTTAGTCACCACCAGTCCTAATAACAGCTGATCTGTGGGGGTGCCCAGTGCTGGAACCCCCACTGATCCAATATTTATGACCTATCTTTAGGATAGGTTATCAAGTGACTCCATGGATAGAACAATATTCACAATTTTCCCGTGATCTGGTAGTAAACAGGGCACAATAGGTCGATCAAATGTATTGCAGGCTTATAAAGGTGGTCGCAAGAAGTCCCTCAACATGATTGTGAGACATCTTCCCCATCTACCTACTTATGACAGATCACTGTACTTGTATATATAAGCAAGTAACAATAATGTCATCATAGGTACACTACATTTAGACGCTTGCCTAAACTGTGCTCTCCTTTAACTAAAATCCATCTTTCAGGACTGTGAAGAGGAGCTTGTACAGCTGCTTACAGACATCCTGCTGTGTCTTATGTGGAAAGGCCTTGACAAATCTGATAATGCTACCTGGATAGAAAGAGGACAGGTATTCTCTGCAGTAACCAGCCTTGAGATGGCCAACGAATTGCTACGCCCGTCAGATGAAATCAAACTAAAGTATGTACATTTTTATTGCAAACACTTAAATTTTGACATGTCCCTTACATGTTAACATTTTCTTCATATCATATTATCTTTTATGACTTTGACCCCATATTGTTCTCTGTACGCAGCTTATTGGAGAAAATGCCAGAATGGGCTGTAACGGAAAACCGAGATCCCAAGACCCAGGTCAATGCAGAAAATGCAAACAGACTATTGCACATAGTACAAGATTTTCTACAAGCTGAAGGTCGGGTCAACTCTTCTTTATGGACAGAAAAGGTCAGGTATTTCTGTGCTCATATTTTACGGTTTTCTGCTCATAACATTAAAATCTGAATATGCAAATATCCTCATCAGAGAGGAAGAGGACAGGGACTCTAATGTCAATATTGGAAGTACCAATCCTAAAAGTCAATATCACACCTTTAATTAGAGAGAAATGCTCATTCCAATAGTGGGCACTAAAGTTCCTGCTGTCTTTCTCTGTGAAGAGGATATTTGCTCATTGAATTTTTGCACAGGAGCGTTGCATGGCTTTTAAATCTCCCATGTCAATTTCTTGCTCTCAACATGGTGAAATGTTACCAGTTAAACACCCTGTGAAAGCGAAATCAAGTGTAGTGTCTGCTAGTGTCATCGGGTTTGGCCCTCCTGCTGATACAGAAGCAAATACAATAGTGTACACTGGGTGGCCATATAGTCATCCAGTCAGGTGATCAGCACATTTGCACATGCACTTCTCTTTCACAGTTTTTTTTAACCACACACCCTTATTCCAGACCTTTTGGCAAGGATGGAGAATTTTAAGCTTCCCAGCAGAAGGTCTATTATTCTGAAAAACACAGTCCCTATTCATTTTGTTTTCCACTGTCGTCACTTTTTACACATTTGTGTGTGGCATGGACTGTTTTGGAATGCGGTTCCCCACGGGTTCCCTCTTGATCGGTCTGGAGAGGAATTGCACAGCCATTGGGCTCCGCTCCCCCATGCAAATCCCTGGCGCTCCTCTGGGAGCAGTTCTGATCTAGACTGAGCCCCATAGTTCCACTGGGGTGTGGTAGCCCAGATGGCTGCTGGGAGCTCCACCCTCTCTCCCTAAGCTTCGGCAAGAGGAAGCCACCGATCCCTTTCCTTTGCTGTGACCATCTTGTAAAGAGGGATGGGGAGAGGTTTATTGGCGGATATTCTTGTGATAGACCATAACCTTATGCACTTTTTTTGTGGCACCGTTCATTTTTAATGCACATGAGTGGACAGCACAAATCTTTTTATTTTTTTTTAAGGGACAGAAGTGATCCAATGTTTATATCATTCCTCTTTAATATTAAATCAAAACTCTCTGCTTAATATGCTGCCCTATGTGGAGGCATAATCCTAGTAGTCAAAATGACATTGAACACTTTTGTACTGTTTTGGCTGAAAGAATATAGCAAACTTTTAGCTTCAAGTCAGGCATTATTAGTTTTAACCCCCCCCCCCCCCCTACACCCCCACCCAACTCTTTTCAGGGAGATGATTGATGGACTGCTGCGTGTATGCATGCACCATTCTTGGCCGTCAGTAGGGGGGGACGCAGGGGTTGCGCACCTGTGTTTCCTGTGTGTACAATCTCGTGTAATGCTGTGTCATCAATACTGGCGTCATCCATACTGACGACACATCATGTCATGTTTTCTGCACTGGGACATTTTGTAATAGGCTTAGCCAACAGATTTTCTGCGTTTTAAAGCTAAGCATGAGTACAGTATAGTCCAATGTAAGCATATCTGCTTATTCTGCAGCTGCTGGAGGAGATAGTCACTCTCATGGACAGCCTGTCAGTGTGGTACCCAGCCGGTGTCGAATCAGAGACCCTGTCTCAAGTAGAGTTCCGTCTTCTGCTTGGATTCATCGGACAGGACAACCTTCAGGTTTGTTGTACATTTCACAGAGTTGTTAACTATTTTCCCTAACACAAGAACATTTGTGGTTGTTCTTCTCAACTTTGAGTGTTCTTATGTTTCTTCAGAAGCGCAACGCTCCTCTGCCTACCTGCTCCCTGGTTGCTGGGAAATGGTGCGCTCCTGAAGATGGCCAAGTTTGATCAGCAGCATGGTCGTGCCTGTGGTCCAAACTAAGCGCTTTCCTGTGCTGTTCGCAGAAGTAGCTTTGCCTCTGCGGCATGGGAGAATGGCAGGGGGGAGTAAGGTTGGTCAAATCCAGCGATCCGGGGAGCTTCTGCGTGGGGCAAGCAGGCTGTAAAGCCTTACATAATTAATTGACCACTCTGAAACCCTAGGGTGGCTGGTAACACCGGAAACAAGTTATACACAATACAATTAAGAATCCCTCCATTCTTGATAATGGTGAGGATTTCTAATGAGAGGAAGATTGCTGAGTTACCTGTTAGTTATTTGTGATGGGTTGTTCAGTTTTCATGTTTTTCCACCAGGCCCAGATTGACTCCTTCAGTCCTGACTTGTCTACACATTTTACAACAGACACATCTGACATTTTCAGTACCATCCTCACCTGTTCCCAACCTGCACAAACTCTCCTTCCTGCCAATACTGCAGTGCTCAGCGTGTAATTGCCATATTTGTCCCTATTACTGCACCTGCTGTTTGGCATAGTAACAGTGCTTCTCTTAGTGTATAGTAATAATGCCCACCACATAGGAACAATGCCTCCCTAGTCAGTAATAATGCCCTCTAATGACAGTTATTGGCCAGAATTGCCTGAAACAAAGCACTATGTCCCCTGAATGTCCACTGAACAATTACTATTGCCCCAGGTGCCCCCAATGAGTAATAATGTCCCCTCAGTGTCCCACAAAAAGTAATAATGCTACCTGAGCTCCCCCTTTTAAAATACTGTCCTGAGTGTCCCACCAAACATAATATTGTCCACTGAGTTAATGCACTCCACATATTGTAGTAATGCCCCCTAATTCCCTTCAACATAGTTATAATACCCCCTCCCCCAAGTCCATACATATATAGTAATAATGTTCCCCCCACATGTAGCTACAATCCCCCCCACACCCCTGAGTCCATCCATATATTATAATGTTTCCTTACAAAAAAGTATTATTGTATCAGAGCAAATGTAATATGCAATTTATTTTTAATTTTCTGGGGCACTATCGCTTTTTTTGTAAGGAGACAGTATTGCTATATATGGGTGAACTAGGGGCATTTTTACAATTTAAGTGTGGGAGAACTTGGGGAATTATTAGTAAACGTGGGAGGGCATAATTACTATGGGTTCAGGGGTATATATAACTGTAAGTGGGGGACTCAGGGCAGTATTACTGTATGTGAGGATTCAGGTGGCATTATTACTATATTTTAAGGGAGCTCGGGTAAGCCTGGTTCCGGACAAGTCCCCCAGCAGCGCAGCCGGAGTGTCGCAGTGACGTCATTGCACCACCTGCACCAGGACGCTCCTGCTGTTCTGTAGGCCACAGACCTGTGACCTGCTAGATAATGGAGACCCTTCCTGCCTGCTTTTTCTATAGAGTTTGTGTATTGGTATAGTATGCAGACCAATACAGTTATGAATGGCGGTTGCCCGGATAGGAGGGTCGACCCCCAGGGTCCAACCCTGTTACTACGCTAGTAATTCAAAAAATTTACTGCAAATGAGGGTAGCTGTAAGGGATTTCATGTACATTAACACCCTGAAAGCACTTGTCATTCCTGTGTGTTTACTCCGTGTTCACACTTTGGTATGACACTGCATATTATGAGTGTTCTTGGCTGGGCTCAGGAAACATCTGCCAGGTTCTCCGCAGCGGCCTGAGGCTTGGATAGACCACTTACACTAAATTGATTTGTATATAAGATGAAGAAGAGAAGCCAGATTATTTCACCCAGTTCTAAATTACACATTTAGATTTTCTTGTTATAGAAAAGTGACTGCTACACTGTCCTGTACACAAGTACTATGACTGAGAATTGTCTATTCCTCCAGGTATGTGCCATGGCTACCGCAAAGCTCAATACTCTGCTGCAAACAAAGGTGATTGAAAAGCAAGAAGAAGCTTGTTACCTGCTTGGGAAACTGGAAGGCATCCTCAGCAAATCTATTCTGGACAGATCGGAAACCTACTCCTTCCTTGTCCCCATTGTGAGGACTCTGGTTTCTAAAATACATGAACTGCTCTTCATGAACCTCCATTTACCGTCCCTTCCAATTACAAATGGGAGCCCTTCATTGTTTGAAGACTTCCAGGACTATTGCAAGTCTGAGGAATGGAGGATCTTTATAGACAAATTTGTAAGTTTTTCAGCTTTTTTTGTCTGCTGATACTTTGACACAACCAGAGGGGCAGCTAGCAGGGGGCTCACTCAAATGAGGGAAGGGGGGGGGGGAGCAAATCTGCGAGCTGGAGAATCCTTAGCTTTACCTCTTCCTTGGCAAGTAGACCAGTGCGTCTTTCCCCAAGCGAGCAGAACACTCACTACTTCTTTATATTTGAATAGCTACCAAGGTAAGTGTTAACTGATCTGCTTGTCACCGGAAGAACTTGCCGAGTGCTGTCCAGCTGAGCAGTCTGAGAATGACCCCATCTCATCAGTATCACAGCCCATTATCTTTTAGGTTGCTTTCACACTGTGTTCAGGCACCCATTCAGTGGCTCCGTCGGGGCTTACGTCTGAAACTTCCCCAAACCCAGTCGCAGTCTACTACGTCCGAGCTTACGTCTCCAGTAGATGTACACACGCCAGAAAATAATTCATGACCGAGCACATGTTTGCTCTACCGACACAATTATAGTCTATGACCCTGTTGGCGCATATGTCCGAATCCTGTTTTGGCGGTGGTTTGGACGGTGGGGCCACTGAACAGGTCCCTGAATGCAATGTCAAAGCGCCCTTATCTGGCATCATGGCGAGGCCAATCATTTATATACACCTTCCCACCTGCTTGATTTCCCTCTATCTCCTCCCTTTTCTGGCTCTATGAAGCCAGATATGTCAATCAAAGAAGAGGAGGGATAGAGATAAAGGGAAAACTAGCAGGTGGAAGGTGTATATAAATGATTGGCCTCGCCATGAAGCACCAAGCGCCTGTACTTGGGTTGAAGAGTCATCCTGTGGTGACAGAGTCCCTGTAAGTCAGCTGACTTCTGTCATGGCTGAAAAAAACAAAAAAAATTAACTGGAATATAAATTGGCGTGCATGTAAGCGCATGTTCACACATGGCCACTAAACAGAAAAAAACAAAGACAGAAACATAATACGCAAATACCCTGAAATAAATAAACAGCAATTGTGCATGAAAATAATATAGGGTACTGCATGCACACCAATTTATTTCCCAGTTAATTTTTTTAGTTTTGTTCCGTTAGTGTGTACTCTGTACATATAAAGGTGTGGCCTGACTTTTCCTTGAGCTGGAAACTCTATTCATCTTGCTCCCCATGTCTGTGTGTGTACTAGCCGGGCTCGGTCTTTCTTAGACTGTATCCACATGCATGGCACTTGACAAACGGTAAGGTTTTAAATAATGAAGTTAGGACTGTACCATAAGGGTCGCCGTGATGTGGTAGGATGGCTTTTGCATTATTTTGATCAAAATTATGTTTACTAAGTACCCTATATTATTTCCATGCATAACTGATGTATGTTTATTTATTTTAGGGTGTTTACATATTATGTTTCTGACTTTTTGTTTTTTTCTGTCATAGATAGTGCATAGATAATGAAGGGCACTGGTTTAATTATTGAAATAAGTTTGCCCCCTTCACAGACAGCACTGATGATCTGCCGCCACAGGAAACACTCTTGTGTGCTGACCAGAACACTGAAATCAATTTACCTGGGATTAAAGCGGATGTTTATGTCTTAGAAAGTTTTGGCACCAAAAACTTCTAGATCTTGGCTGACTTCAGATGTTATATGTTAAACTTGTCACTCAATTTATGCTGCTGAAGACGGGGGTAGCATGAAAAAGGGTCTGGCTGTGTGAACGCAGCCAGGTCCACCCTCTCTGAAACGTTCCGGCGTTGTAGAGATAACTTACTTTGAAGAGCCGATCAGGGAACATAGACAGAAACTTGGCTTCTCCCCGCTCCCCTCTAATTGATTGACAGGTCTTTCCATGCTATGTATTCTCTGAAACACCGGAGCATTTCTCAGAAAAACATAGCAATGGTGCAGCCCAGCTCTGATTCATGCCGCCTGGGGTTTGGATACATGACTCTACTTACAGGTTGGCTTTAATTCTCACAATGCACATTCAGAGTTTCATGGTTATTCTTGTTGTTATGCTACATAAAGTGTTATGAAAGTATTCCTCTATTAACAGATTATACCTTATATGAAACAATATGAAGCGGACACATTTAGCAAAAGTCATGAGCAAATGGCTTTGTATTGGAAGGAGTGCCATGAGGCACACATGGTAAACATGCACAAGCGTGAGCGCGATAGAGGTGAAAGCAAGCTGAAATTTCAGGTATCTGTCTTTGTCCGTGAGGAAGAAAAAACTTTAACTTAATAAAACCTTTCTCACCAAACGCTTTAATTCTGTAAACTGTATGTGGCGTACTCTGTTTCCATATTTCCTTTTTCCTGAATATTATTAACCATACCTCTCTATTCTCTTTGAAGTGTGATTTCTTTTGCTGTGTTTCTCTTAAAAGGATTTTCTCACAAGAGACAGAAATATCTGAGTGATGTTGATTCCACCTCTGGGACTATTTCCAGAGTGGAAATCTCTCATGCTAATTCGTCCGACCAGCAGTGGATGGAGAGGTGGCAGCACATGTGCTAGTTCTCACCATTCATAGGAGTGAAGAATACAGCTAAGCTAACACTGTATTCATAATTCCCATACCAATGGTGGAGAGCGACTGCGCTGCCACCTTTACACTCACAGGTGGCAGGACAGGGGATCGGGGGACCCCTTTACCGTGAGCTTCAGACATAATTCTCCTCTTATGCTTTTATAGGAATTTTTTTTGGAGCCATTTAATAGAAAAGCGCGTCAGGAGAATTTGCGCTACAATAGCATGTTAAAGCAAATCAACAGCCAGTACACTGCCACTTTAAGGCAATGGAAAGCTGCACAAAGATACCTCACCTGTGAGCGTGGACCTTGGGCTGAAAGGTTAGTGGCATCTGAATGCTGTCTGTGACCTACTCTGTATATGTGTCTCTCAATAATCTGTATTGGATTTTCCTCTAAGGAAAGAGAACTGGGAATACTGGAAGCTCTCCAATGTAGAGAACTACTCGCGTATGAGGCTCAAACTGGTGCAGAATAACAACTTTGACCGCCATTTAGAAGCTAGTAATTTGCGAGATAACTTGGGTAAGTTCATATTTAGATCAGAACTTCTCCTAAATGTCCCATTTGAAATCATGCCACTTCTAGTATGTTGTCTTTTAAAAATACTTTGGTTTTATTAGATGTCGTCTTTAACTATTTATCGAACATGAGTTTGCATGACAATTGTTTTGTTATATATGAAAAAAAAAATCTAATCGATTCATTTGACTGCATTGCGCACACATTTCTAATGTCAAGATGAAACGTTTTATTTGTAGTTATTATGACATTATTACATTGTTGTGTTGCATCTATTTTCTGTCATGATTGTTAGAGCTGCAGTTACTTTTTTTTTTAGACTGAAGGAAATCTATAATCAGAAAATGATCTATTGTTAAAAATAATTTTTTTATGTTGACTATACAGTACAGACCAAAAGTTTGGACACACCTTCTCATTTAAAGATTTTTTTTGTATTTTCATGACTATGAAAATTGTACATTCACATTGAAGGCATCAAAACTATGAATTAACACATGTGGAATTATATACTTAACAAAAAAAGTGTGAAACAACTGAAAATATGTCATATATTCTAGGTTCTTCAAAGTAGCCACCTTTTGCTTTGATGACTGCTTTGCACACTCTTGGCATTCTCTTGATGAGCTTCAAGAGGTAGTCACCGGAAATGGTTTTCACTTCACAGGTGTGCCCTGTCAGGTTTAATAAGTGGGATTTCTTGCCTTATAAATGCGGTTGGGACCATCAGTTGTGTTGTGCAGAAGTCAGGTGGATACACAGCTGATAGTCCTACTGAATAGGCTGTTAGAATTTGTATTATGGCAAGAAAAAAGCAGCTAAGTAAAGAAAAACGAGTGGCCATCATTACTTTAAGAAATGAAGGTCAGTCAGTCCGAAAAATTGGGCAAACAGCTGTACATGACAGGTGACACCCTACAGTATCTGCTGCAGCCGATTTTGGAGCTAATCAGGGCTGATCAACCACTTAAATACCACTGTCAATCGCGACAGCGGTATCTAAGGGGGTTAAAAGACCCCCCCCCTGCAGCAAGATCAACCACCGCAATCGTAATTGCCGGGTGCCAATCGTTGACATGGTACCCTGAGGTCTGATGACAGTTAGATCCAGCTATAAGCCAGGTCTAACAGGCACAGTCAGTGAGTCACTGACAGGTCTCGTGCACTGCAGTACATGAGACCAATGATCAGAATAAAAATTTTACATGTCCCATTTCACCACTAAAAACGCAGCCTTTGTGATAAAACAAAGATAAACTTTACACATCATAGGTATCATCACGTCCGGAACTACCTGATCTATAAAACTAGCTCGTTATTTATTCCATATGGTGAATATTGTAAAAAAAATAAATAAACACACAAAAAATGTAGCTTCTTATCATACTGACAAAAAAGTGAATAAAAAGCGATTAAAAAGTCATGTGTAAAAATAAAAAATAGTATAAATAAAAATGCCAAATCGTCCCTTAAAAAACAAGCCCTAATATGGCTCATTTGGGGAAAAAAATTAAAAACTTACAGCTCTCAGAATATGGCGATGCAAAAACAAATTACGCCATTTCTGGGGCGTCTGACGGCTGGTGTTTCTAGCCTGGGTGGGGGCCAATATTCATGGCACCCTTCCTGGGCTATTAATATCAGCCCCCAGCTGTCTGCCTAGCCTTTGCTAGCTATTAAAATAGGGGGGACCCCACGTCATTTTTTTGGGGGTTCCCCATTTTAATAGCTAGTAAAGGCTAGGTATTCAGCTGGGGGCTGATATTAGTAGCCTGGGAAGCTCCGTGGGTATTACCCCCTTCCCAGGCTTCAAACATCTGCCCCAGCCGTCTACTTAACCTCTGCTAGAGACTAAAATTGCGGGGAACCCCATGTCAATTTTTTTTTTAATAAATCCTTTATTTTAACACTAAATGACAAGTACAGTAATCAACACTATCACTGTACTTCTTATATATGTGACTGACATGTTTCTATCTATCTAATCTATGTGTGATGCTCTATTCTTTCTGTTCTAAATTGTCGGCCGGCCTTTTTAAAGAGAGTGTCTTCTGAGCAGTTTGTCAGCTTTTGGATACCTTTGAAGGTGTTTTCTATGTGTTTTTGTTTGCCTGCCATTGGTTTTAACGGTGTTCGACAGTGTTCTAAGGTGTTCGACGAACAGTTCCACGAACATCCCGGTGTTCGACTGACCGAACCCGAACACTACGGGGGTGGCTCAACACTATATATGACAACAGAAGACAAAAAGAGCTTTTAAATGCAAATAAGAAAATACTTTATTAAATATATAAATACTGTAAAAAATTCATATAGAGTCCATAAATGGATTTTGTTAAACTATGTGTTCAGAAAAAGATAGGTGTCCTAGCACCCTTTCATCTCTTGGGGGGTTCTCAGCCCTTGGGTAAGTGCTCTGTTACCCTTTGTACCCATGCTCCATTTTCAGCATCGTTTTTCATTATGATTACTACCTGGTGCCCCTTGTCTTTTTGGTTTTGATTTATTGTGGGGTATTTTAGCAGCATAGTCTGCTTCCCTGTCTCTTAAGCCTCCATTTGGCCAGGTGGTTAATGAGCTGACTTTTGGTTGTGCGTTCTTATAATCTCCTCTTATCCTGCACTCCATACTGTGGGCTGATTACTCTGATGGGGTGTCTGCTCTTTTTCTGAACACATAGTTTAACAAAATCCTTTTATGGACTCTCTATGAATTTTTTTAGAGTATTTATATATTTAATAAAGTATTTTCTTATTTGCATTTAAAAGCTCTTTTTGTCTTCTGTTGTCATATCATTTTAATCAGTGTAACAGCACCAACCTGACAATGCCTCTAGTTTACTTAGCAAAATCCTGATGACAGGTTCGCTTTAAGGTTAAAATTGCCTCGATCACTAAGGGATTCATATTTGTCTTTATAATAAAGATAGGAAAAATTATTATTGTTTTTTTTTAATACATGTAACACGAAAATCAGATGTAAACAATATGTTCCCTTAAGGCTGAGTTCACACGATGCGTTTTTCATGCGTTTCCGCGGCGTTTTTGCAGTTGCGTAAACGCCGCGAAAACGCATGAAAAACGCATGGTAGAAGGGCAGCAATGTTCCCCAATGGAAATCCGCATGTGCTGTGCCCATGATGTGGATTTTTCCGCAGAGTAAACGCTGCGGTCAAAAATCCGCAGCATGTCAATTAATTTTGCGGAAACGCTGCTCTTTTGCCGCCATTGACTTGCATTAGACCGCATGGATTCCGCATCACTGTATATGTTGATGCGCTTTTCATGTGGTCTAATGTGCGGATGGTACCCGGGTGTGGAGGAGAGGACTCTCATCCAGACCCAGGTACCATTAAAAAAAAAAAGAATAAAATAAAAAATATATATATTCTCACCTTCTGACGGCCCGCGCTGCGTCCTGCTGGCTTCCCGGGCACTTCACGGTTGAATGAAGGACCTTCGCTGACGTCAGAGTCATGTGACGGGTCACGTGACGCTGACGTCGGAAGGTCCTAAAGTCTTCACTGCCGGCAGCCGGGACCGATGAAGCAGGACACCGGGGGCCATCAGAGGGTAAAGTATAGATTTATTTTTTATTTTTTGACATACACACTATATAAATCCATGCCGGTTGCATGGATTTATATAGTGTAAAGTTGACAAGCACTTTCCAAGTGATGCTAAAATCGCTTGGGAAGCGCTTGTCAACCCGCATGCGGAAATGAAAGTGAAGACCGCTTCATTTCCGCATGTCCCTGGCAGGAAACCGCATGTACAATCCGCATGCGTTTTTTCCTGCCAGAGAGATGCAGAAACGCTCAGGAAAAAATCCTGAGCATTTCTGCATCGTGTGCACATACCCTAAGAGTCACTTTTTAAAGTAACATGGTGTTTGATGACACTGGATTGTATGACGCTGGCTTCTGCCTTCTCTGTGAACCCATTCCTGAGAGAACATGCTTGTTGTATCTTGAGTTCAAGAGCACATGTTAATATATTACATAGCTATTATTTTTCTGCAGGCGTCCAACATGCAGAACTATCTAGCGAGTCCCTACTGTTGGAGGCAGTAAAGCAAGTTAAAGTTAACGACTTAGAAGATGATGGGCTGGAGCTTCCTGAAGAGGACAGTACAGTAACAGTGTATGTTCTTATTTCAGCTCTTTATTCTTTAGTGTATATTTACATCAGTTTTTTTGTCCATATGTTGTCTACTGTCATTCCATTTTACCTTTCTTGCCATCCACAGTCATGGAGGACACGTATATGGGTATTTAAGATTTTTACTTAAAGTGAAACAAAAATTAAAAAAACCTCCTAGTTAAGATGTTGAGTCCACTTCTACTAAATTATTAACTACTTGTATTCAGTCATATCTTTTTTCTATATCTTCCCTTTCTGGATTGACAATACATAGTATGGACTTGTGAGACAAGGACACAATCATACTGTTATACAATGTTTTAGTTCAGCCTCATATAGGATATACACTTCTGGTCACCAGTTCACAAAAAGGATGCCATGAAGTTGGGGAAGAGGTATAACAAAATGTAAATATATGTAAATGCTGCATCAGCACAGTAAATGCAGAAGGCAACTATTTAGTGCAGAGACCTCTCAAAATGCAAAGGTTTACTTCTATCATCTGAAGATATAACATTTCAATCTCCATAGGCTTTATTTATTTTAAGATCCCCCTTAAACATTAGATGAAAGTTATCTGAACATCTGAAGTGTATGGGGGCTCCCAACTCTCACTGGACAGAGTGAAGGACGAGACGTTTTGAATTTCAATGGTTGATTCTTTTGTTTTCTGGAAAATAAGTCACTGCCAAAGTAATCTAGCAGCAACTTTCTCATCGCTAGTAGAAAACAAATGAACTGCTGGCCAAGCTGAGCGTCTGCGTATGGTGGAGTTGGGAGATATAGCGGATTCCTAATAAATGGAATCTCATGTCTGACCAGCTTAAAGGGGTTGTCCAGCCTTAGGTTACAAGTCTGCCGTCTGTGGCTGCAGACTTGTGAATCTATACATCGCTCACCCTGCACATAAACTGTGTTCCAAATTATTATGCAAATAATATTTTCTCAGATTTTCCCAATTTACCTATATGAATTGCAGTCATTGTAATTTTCCAGTCAAATAACTATTAGAGTACAATTGAAAGGTTTTTGTACAAACTGCCTATGATAACAGTATATTTTTAAAAAAATAAAACACTCAAACTGCACTCAAAATGCATGTTCCAAATTATTATGCACAGCAGAGTTTTCAACCTTTTAATTTTAATAAAGAGCAAAAGAATGGTCATTTTTGAAATTCTAAGCATTAGCAGGTTATTACAAACTGAAATCAAACAGTTTTCAACTCAAAACTTTATTCTAGGTGATGTTACATTTGCACATAGGACCCCTTGTTCGAAAGGCGCTTCTGAACTCTCTCGTCCATTGAATTTGTCAGGTTTTGGATGATTTCTGCTTCAATTGTTTTGCATGAGGACAGAATACCCTCCCAGAGCTGTTGCTTAGACGTGAACTGCCTCCCGCCATCATAGACACTCCTTTTGATGATGCTCCAGAGGTTCTCAATGGGGTTGAGGTCAGGGGAGCATGGGTGCCACACCATAAGTTTGTCCCCTTTTATGCCCATAGCAGCCAGAGATGCAGATGTGTTATGTGCAGCATGAGATGGGGCATTATCGTGCATGAAAATGATCTTGCTGCGGAATGCACGGTTCTTCTTCTTGAACCATGGCAGGAAGTGCTGTTTGAGAAACTCAACATACATTATGGAGTTCATCTTTACCCCTTCAGGGATCCTAAAGGGGCCGACAATCTCTCTCCCCATGATTCCAGCCCAAAACATTACTCCACCTCCTCCTTGTTGGCGCCGTAGCCATGTTTGCATGGGGTGTCCATCAACCAGCCATCCTCCACTCCATCCATCTGGACCATCGAGCGTTGCACGGCACTCATCGGTGAACAAAACAGTTTTGAAGTCAGTCATCATGTATTGTTTGGCCCACTGGAGCCGTTTCTGCTTGTGTGCAGTGAATAGAGGAGGTCGACAGGATGGCTTACGCACAGCTGCAAACCTCTGAAGGACCCTGCATCTTGTTGTTCGGGGGACTTTGGAGGCACCAGCAGCTTAAAAAACTTGTCTGCTGCTATGACAAGGCTTTTTTGCCGCTGCTCTTTTAACCTGACGTAATTGCCTGTAGGAAAGAGTCCTCAATTTTCCCTTATCACGCACACATGTGTACTGTGAATCAGCTACATACTTCTTGATTGTGCGATGATCATGATGAAGTGTCTTGGCAATGTTCATTGTAGTCATGCCTTGACCTAAACACTCCACAATTTGTTGTTTCTCAGCAGCCGACACATCCTTTTTCTTTCCCATTTTGCAAGAAAATGTAGGCTGCTTAATAATGTGAGAGAGCCTTCTTAAGTAGTCTTGCCTTTTATTGGACACACCTGCCAAACTAATTAGCACAGGTGTCTGCAATTGCTTACAGTGATATAAAGAGCCCTGACACACATCACCATCAATGAGTTTAACTGACAAACAAATTCTTACCTTATCACTCCTAAACACTTTTTGCATAATAATTTGGAACACAGTGTACTGAGGATTTTCCGGCGCTGGGAGCAGGCAGTCATGTGACCAAAAGTACAGCCTCTCAATGTGCAAAACTGACAGACATACCCCAAGCGACTTGCAGCTGTAATCGCAGCAAAAGGTGGCGCTACAAAGTATTAACTCAAGGGGGCCGAATAATATTGCACGCCCCACTTTTCAGTTTTTAATTTGTTAAAAAAGTTTAAAATATCCAATAAATTTCGTTCCACTTCACGATTGTGTCCCACTTGTTGTTGATTCTTCCCCAAAAAAGTAGAATTTTATATCTTTATGTTTGAAGCCTGAAATGTGGCAAAAGGTAGAAAAGTTCAAGGGGGCCAAATACTTTCACAATGCACTGTATGTGATTTGTATAGCTCCGGCCACATTCAGACTAGACGTGTCTGGCTTCGCTCAGTACACTTGCATTGAGCGAGGCCGCGTATGTCTGTTCAGCACATGACCACATGTATGCAAATCACATACTTGCAGTCACGCTCCCAGCACAGGAGAATTCTCACAGCGCGAGGTGCGCACTATGTGAGGATTCACACGTCTGCAGTAACTCTAAGACCAGACAACCTCTTTAAGATCTCTGAAATAGCCTGACCCCAAAAAACAAGTTTTATCAGAAACAGTTGATGATTTTAAGAAAGGCTTAAATGATTAGGAATTCACCTTTCTGCTTCCTATAGGGACTGATAGAGCCTGGATGTCTTCAGACTTCATCCGCAT
The DNA here is from genome assembly GCF_046119375.1 of Phyllobates terribilis. Lineage (NCBI taxonomy): Eukaryota > Metazoa > Chordata > Amphibia > Anura > Dendrobatidae > Phyllobates > Phyllobates terribilis. The sequence continues at coordinate 49,312,932 of NW_027362769.1, read as the reverse complement.
TGACAGGACATATCTTGTCCCCATGAGTTGTTTTATGACTTCTGAAATAGTATCTTATCTACAATTTAGTATTGTTGATACCGAGAGTGAAACTGATATTTGTAAATACAAGATGTTATCTATTAATTAACCTTCCTGGGCTTTTTTCCTGCATTTCACTTTAAAAATAAAAAGTAGCTTGAAATAATAATAAATTGTCTTATTTAAAAAGTGAAAAAGAAGAACAGAGTCAGAAGGAGAAAACCGTTCTCTCTGAGGACTGCGAGCTCATCACCGTAATGGATGTTATTTCTGGCCGCTTGGAAGTTACCACTCAGCACATTTATTTCTATGATGGCAGCACTGAAAAAGAAGAAGGTAAGACTAGACTTTAGTTCATTTCATGAGCAAATACGAACTTGAAATATTATAATAACTATTTGTTCAAGTTGTATATGAAGGTTTTTTTTTTGTTTCTTTTCACTATTTAAATAAAAAAATAATGAAATGATTGGCCATTTGTGCTTCTCACTGAACAGCACTGAAATTGCAAAAGTGAGACCAAAACACTTTAGGCCTGATTCATCAAAGTGTTTACGCCAAGAATCTGGCATAAAACAATTTGATAGGTCGCAAAATATTTTCAGAATGCAAGGTTGCACTAAAACGTTAAGACTTTTGGTGTTTTCACACCAGTTTCGGCCGGCTCTGCCAAAATGAGTGGAGCTTAAACAGGGCTTCCTGACGCCCACACGTCTGATTCATGACAAGCTGTGACGTACATTATGCCACAAATCTTACTCCAGTCCCTAGCTGGAGTAAGATTTGTGGCAAAATGCATTGCCACTTTACAGACGCTCCTGATTCACAACATACACGTATGACCGCATATATAAAAATGGTAATTTTATTTAATCAACACATTAAAATATACATGAAGGATAAAACTTGGTTGATAACATTACATGCAAAATTGTAAAGGAAGTATCATAGAGCACCTTGCCTCCAAAGACAAAAGGTAAAAAGAGGTACAATCATTACATTTTCACTATCTTTTCAGTAACTGAGAAAACTGATTAACGTACCATCATTACAAGGTATATAGCAAATATAATCTGAGCGCAAGGTAAGCTGAAATGGAAACCAATATATCCCAGATATATAAAATGTGCTTAGTGCTAATTATTAGGGATAAACCTTAAGATACCACTGAGATCTCATGAACATGGACTATAAGTAGTACAAGCCCTAGTAAGATCTGTATACATTTGTCATGGATAATAAATCATATAGATGGTGAAAATATGTATTACCTTGTATTGCCTAACACGTATTTCACTGTCGCTTCTTCAAGGGCCAACCTTCCGAAAATCTATCTGGGATATATTTTCGTTTTCATTTCAGGTTACCTTGCGCTCAGAGTAAATTTGAGATATACCCTGTAATGTTGGTACCTTAATCAGTTTTCTCAGTCACTGAAAAGTTATAGTGAAAATGTAATGATTGTACCTATTTTTCCCATTTGTCTTTGGACGGAAGGTGCTCTATTATACTTGCTTTGCAATTTTGTATGTAATGTTACCAACCAATTTTTATCCTTCCTGTATATTTTATGTGTTGATTTAAATAAAATTACCATTTTACTATATGTGTGCTCATACCTGTAGGTTGTGTGTTATATGCGGATGATGACCACCAGTTTTCTCTATCCGTTACTCCACTGGCCCACTGTCCTGCTGCCAACTCTAGGTTATATACTGTAGATGCTCCTCATTCATTAAGAGGCGTGCCACTCTTAATTAATCTGGGGTGTGAAGAAGGAATCTGGGCTCAATTGACTTCAATAATGTACTACACATTATTGTATACTGACAGTTATAATAAGGGTGTTATTCTGTATTGATAGAAAGTGTTCTTGCAGAGGTCGGTCTTCCATGTTTTGTTAAAAAGCTCCACATATATAGTTATGGTGACGCTGCCATGAGATATCTAGAGGAATTAAATAGTGCGAGCATCACTTCACTCATACCATAAACAAGGGACCCCTGTTCTCAGCGGACAGACCCCCACTGATCTAATGGTTGAGTTCGGCAGTTTATTATTATTATTACCAGACTACCCTTTTAAGTTTCAATATATCATAGGAAAAATGTATCAAAGATGCATCTAAAACCATTTGTACCTCTTTCTGCAGGTGTGGGGTACGATTTCAAGTGGTTACTTTCCCAAATAAGGGAGATTCATTTGCGCCGGTACAACTTAAGGAGATCGGCCTTGGAAATATTTCTGGTTGATCAAACCAACTACTTTCTGAATTTCAAAAAAGAGGTATGAATCTGCCCTCTGTATACCTGTAATATATACTGTCGAGATATTAAAGCGTATTACCAATACTTGTTCTTTCTCCTATTAGCAGAAATGGCACGTGTATTAGTGTATAAGCAGTACAGCATTGTTACATGCTGGCCGTGCATAAGGAACACATTCGGCTCACAGATCTGCCTTAATCTTAATCCTAAATATTATATATTGTATTTTAGTGGTACAGCGAATGCAAAGTGAATTGAGCAGATAGTTTTACCAGTCTATAGTATATTATTATACCTGAATGTAGTTCTCATGTATTTTACAATATTTTAGGTCCGAAATAAAGTATACAGCCGCATTCTTTCTCTTCGTCTTCCAAATTTATATGGAACCCGGTCACCACAAGAACTATTAAAAGCCTCAGGTCTTACACAGGTAAGTGACTTAAAGGAGTTTTCCACCCCAGAGGAAACTTTCGCCAAGCAAAGCAGCATCCGGAATACTGACAGCGTGTATCGTATGAATAATGTCTAGATCTGATATTGCTAGATATAAAGGAGTTCCAGTAATAGAAAAGTTTTGTTACACACTTAGTATTATTGCTTGCCAAAAGGATGCCTGGGGGTGGAAATCACCTTTTAATGGTTCACAATCATTTAATTGAATTGCATTTTTGTTTTTTTATTAAATAGTACCAGCAAAAAGATATGTTTTCACTGGCAGTCAAAGTTTGTGTTGATGTGAAAGCAAGAATAGCAACTCTTGCATCATTTCTTGGTGTAAAAGTGCCGAAAACTTTAATAGAAACAGATAATTCCCTATTTTAAGCCACTGGGGTCCTTTGTGTGATGTTCGTGTCTTATATATTACTTATCCACACAGGGGTTATGGCTTATGTTATGAACTTAGATATGAGTAGACCCTAATACAGTGACATAGCATTCATACAATGAAAACGTCAGTGCTCGGTTCTATTGATACAGTTATGAATTATTATTGTCTTGTTGCCAAGGTTTGTGGTTTCTACTTTATAAATTAAATATTATGTAATATTCAATTAAGAAAGAGACTTGAGACAAATAAAGAAAAATCATATACACTGAATGGACAAATTATTAGGACACCTGCATATTACATCTATAGCTTTTATGATATCCCATTGTAAATCCATAACTACTGAGGGAGCACACGCGACGAGAGCAGACATGTCTGTCTGAGCTCTGTGTCCTGGACAACTAAAAACAGCACTTTATAATGCCTAGAGCACAAACACCTGAGGGAATAACTCCAGAGACAGTCATGCCAAAGAAGGGGACTTTTATGACAACCGCTAGTCACCTTATCTCTGATCTTCTCATGGCCCAATATACAAACGGGATGCCTGCTGTGGTTCCATCTTTCTCCCACGCTCCACAGGACGGTTACTCTGAAGCGCCTAGCCCACTACTAGCACAACCAAACTCTATTTGGTGGCGTCCTATTATAGGATCAAGCACTATATCAGTGAGCTCTCTTGAACGAGCCATTTTTTCACAATTGTCAGTAAAGGCAGACTGCTTGGCGGGCCTGGATGTGTATACAACTTGGCAATTGGAATGAATGCAAAACTTGAATTTAATGAGTTGGAGACGTGTCCCAATACTTGTGTCTATACAGTGTATTATAATGGAAATGCGTGCAGTGGAAATTGTCTCCTATTCTTTCAAGTAAGTAAAAAATGATAGAATATTTGACTCAAATTGACACTCATTCGTATTTTTTTTCTCTAGAAATGGGTGAATAGAGAGATGTCAAATTTTGACTACCTCATCCAGCTGAATACAATTGCTGGAAGAACATACAACGATCTTGCCCAGTACCCAGTGGTGAGTTATACTTGTGCCTATTACCCAGTGGTGAGTTATACTTGTGCCTATTACCCAGTGGGGAGTTGTACGTGTGCCTATTACCCAGTGGGGAGTTGTACGTGTGCCTATTACCCAGTGGGGGGTTGTAGGTGTGCCTACTATCCAGTGGGGGGTTGTAGGTGTGCCTACTATCCAGTGGGGGGTTGTAGGTGTGCCTACTATCCAGTGGGGAGTTGTATGTGTGCCTATTACCCAGTGGGGAGTTGTATGTGTGCCTATTACACAGTGGGGAGTTGTATGTGTGCCTATTACGCAGTGGGGAGTTGTATGTGTGCCTATTACGCAGTGGGGAGTTGTATGTGTGCCTATTACGCAGTGGGGAGTTGTATGTGTGCCTATTACCCAGTGGGGAGTTGTATGTGTGCCTATTACCCAGTGGGGAGTTGTATGTGTGCCTATTACCCAGTGGGGAGTTGTATGTGTGCCTATTACCCAGTGGGGAGTTGTATGTGTGCCTATTACCCAGTGGGGAGTTGTATGTGTGCCTATTACCCAGTGGGGAGTTGTATGTGTGCCTATTACCCAGTGGGGAGTTGTATGTGTGCCTATTACCCAGTGGGGAGTTGTATGTGTGCCTATTACCCAGTGGGGAGTTGTATGTGTGCCTATTACCCAGTGGGGAGTTGTATGTGTGCCTATTACCCAGTGGGGAGTTGTATGTGTGCCTATTACCCAGTGGGGAGTTGTATGTGTGCCTATTACCCAGTGGGGAGTTGTATGTGTGCCTATTACCCAGTGGGGAGTTGTATGTGTGCCTATTACCCAGTGGGGAGTTGTATGTGTGCCTATTACCCAGTGGGGAGTTGTATGTGTGCCTATTACCCAGTGGGGGGTTGTAGGTGTGCCTACTATCCAGTGGGGGGTTGTAGGTGTGCCTACTATCCAGTGGGGGGTTGTAGGTGTGCCTACTATCCAGTGGGGGGTTGTAGGTGTGCCTACTATCCAGTGGGGGGTTGTAGGTGTGCCTACTATCCAGTGGGGAGTTGTATGTGTGCCTATTACCCAGTGGGGAGTTGTATGTGTGCCTATTACGCAGTGGGGAGTTGTATGTGTGCCTATTACGCAGTGGGGAGTTGTATGTGTGCCTATTACGCAGTGGGGAGTTGTATGTGTGCCTATTACCCAGTGGGGAGTTGTATGTGTGCCTATTACCCAGTGGGGAGTTGTATGTGTGCCTATTACCCAGTGGGGAGTTGTATGTGTGCCTATTACCCAGTGGGGAGTTGTATGTGTGCCTATTACCCAGTGGGGAGTTGTATGTGTGCCTATTACCCAGTGGGGAGTTGTATGTGTGCCTATTACCCAGTGGGGAGTTGTACGTGTGCCTATTACCCAGTGGGGGGTTGTAGGTGTGCCTACTATCCAGTGGGGGGTTGTAGGTGTGCCTACTATCCAGTGGGGGGTTGTAGGTGTGCCTACTATCCAGTGGGGAGTTGTATGTGTGCCTATTACCCAGTGGGGAGTTGTATGTGTGCCTATTACCCAGTGGGGAGTTGTATGTGTGCCTATTACGCAGTGGGGAGTTGTATGTGTGCCTATTACGCAGTGGGGAGTTGTATGTGTGCCTATTACGCAGTGGGGAGTTGTATGTGTGCCTATTACGCAGTGGGGAGTTGTATGTGTGCCTATTACCCAGTGGGGAGTTGTATGTGTGCCTATTACCCAGTGGGGAGTTGTATGTGTGCCTATTACCCAGTGGGGAGTTGTATGTGTGCCTATTACCCAGTGGGGAGTTGTATGTGTGCCTATTACCCAGTGGGGAGTTGTATGTGTGCCTATTACCCAGTGGGGAGTTGTATGTGTGCCTATTACCCAGTGGGGAGTTGTATGTGTGCCTATTACCCAGTGGGGAGTTGTATGTGTGCCTATTACCCAGTGGGGAGTTGTATGTGTGCCTATTACCCAGTGCGGAGTTGTATGTGTGCCTATTACGCAGTGGGAAGTTGTACGTGTGCCTACTATCCAGTGGGGAGCTGTACGTGTGCCCGTTAGCCAGTGGGGAGCTGTACGCGTGCCCGTTAGCCAGTGGGGAGCTGTACGCGTGCCCGTTAGCTAGTGGGGAGCTGTACGCGTGAACGTTGGCTAGTGGGGAGCTGTACGCGTGCCCGTTAGCCAGTGGGGAGCTGTACGCGTGCCCGTTAGCCAGTGGGGAGCTGTACGCGTGCCCGTTAGCCAGTGGGGAGCTGTACGCGTGCCCGTTAGCCAGTGGGGAGCTGTACGCGTGCCCGTTAGCCAGTGGGGAGCTGTACGCGTGCCTATGAGAACATTGTCCAGTGCAGGTTTCTTGCTTATATTCTATCGACCTACAGTGTCATTGTTCAAAAAATTATCTGTTTTTGTATAAGTTATAAAACAATGTTTTTATAGCTAAACTGCTCTATTATTTGTGTCAGTTTCCATGGGTGCTTCAAGACTACACATCGGAAGAGCTGGACCTGAACAACCCAGCTGTATTTAGGGACCTATCCAAGCCCATTGGGGTAGTGAATGATAAGAATGCTGCTGCTGTGCGGGAAAGGTAAGATTATCGTAATTTAGTGTTATATCATAATCCGTATTAAATTAATATATGGTTTCATGCTATTTGTTCTGGTCAGTCGTTCTGTGGGTCGGACATTAATGTGCAGCCATAATAAAAAATATATATATACTGGTAATATGCACATCTAAATCTGAAATTTAGAATTATAGATTTAAGCGATGTTAAGGGTTCTTCCACTACTCTTATATTGCCGACCTAACCACAGGATGGGTTATCAATACACCAGATCAGTCGGGGTCCGGCACACTGACTGATCAGCTGTTCTCTGGGCCAGCAGTGGTCTGATGTTAAGGGGGATTTGTAGTACCTGACAGTGATCCCAACTGCTAACGTGAGAACAACAGGTCGGTACGGGTCCTGGACTCCCACAATCTGATATTGAAGTGCTATCTTAAGCAAAGATCATCAGTATAAAAGTAATGGAGCAACCATTTAATTTAAGTAAAAAAAAATAAAGTTAAACTTTATTTAAAAGTTAACTATAACTCAAATTTTAGGTATGAAAACTTTGAAGATCCTTCTGGAAAGATTGACAATTTCCACTACGGTACACACTACTCCAATGCTGCTGGCGTGATGCACTATCTCATTCGTGTGGAACCATTTACTACTCTACACATCCAGCTTCAGAGTGGAAGGTATAGATGTGATTAGGATGGTTGTTTAGAGGTTTACTGGACCAAGTTGCCCATTTTATGTGCATTTGGAGCAATCATTGTAGAAACAGATGATGCCTGTATTGCATTGTGTGACTGGGATTCTCCTCCAGTAACTAACACTGCAGCGGTCCTGAATGTCATATATCTTAGCACCTCTAGTCTTTAGATTAACTCAGACACAAAGGGACGCTAAAGTATAAATTGGTGAATGATACACTTTAAAGGGGGTGTCCATGCTAATGATATTATTGGCCTATGCTAATGACAGTTCATCATTATCAGATCAGTAGGGGTCAGATACCTGCTACTCCCACCAATCAGCCGTTTTCAACTGTCTCTGGCCAGATGTAAACAGTGAATGCACCTGAACAGCAGAGCTGTGCTCACTGCTTAGTGCCCAGATCTGCAGCTCCGCTCCTATTCACTTCCATAGGATCTGAGCTTTAGTTGGCGGCGGCCACTATACAGTGATCAGGACTGTGCTGTACCGCTGCATTTGCTGTTTGCATCCAGCGGATACGTCATCAGCATCGTTAGCCCAGATATCCACATTTGACCATTGGTTGTGAGCCGTGATATTTATTGGCATCATCCTTTACATGCAAGCTAATATTGGCTTGCTGCCTTTATGTGACATTGGGCCCCTGTGCAACTTCTCATGTTGCTTATGATATATCTGTCCCTGGTTGTGATTTTATGCATTAGTTTTAATCATTTTTCTTTTAAAAGAGATTCTAGAGGTCAATGAGATTGGCAAGTTGATAATATAAATGTTATATGGCGTAAAGGTTTAACACTAGTATATAATGTTTATATAACAGTATATAATGTTTATTTCTATACCATCCTTACCTCTGTAAAAAGAATACTGTAAATCGCCATTTTCCCCCTTCTCGTTCTGTTGTGCAGATTTGACTGTGCCGATCGCCAGTTTCATTCCATTCCAGCCACTTGGCAAGCTCTTGTGGATAATCCAAATGACGTGAAGGAACTAATTCCAGAGTTTTTCTATTTCCCAGAGTTCCTTGAAAATAAAAATGGTAAGAAAGTAAAAAACAGGAGCAAAATGATTGCACATATTAACAGAGAACCCCCAAACTATCTTTATATTGTTGGTGAGGGGTCAGCCATTGGCCGTTTTAGGTTTCTAGGTAACATTATTTTATCTTAATGAAATCTTAATGAACATTCACATTTAGATTTTGGAGTCAAAATTATTAAAAAAAAAAAGTTTCAAAACACAGAATACCATGTCAATCTTTATTTTTTTATGGCATGTTCCTGAAATCTATATCCTATACATTTGCACGCTGTTCTGCTGACTTCAGGACTGGCCTGTCTTTCTTTCTGCCACTGCTGATACCAAGTGGCAATCTGTAAAAAAAAAATAAAAAATTAAGGGGAGCAAATATAAGCAGAGATCTGACACAACATTTCTGTTAGTATCCATTGTCTCTTTATTATTTATTTAGTGTATTTCTTTTTTACTTTTGGTGTAGCCTTCCCCATTTTTTTCTTTATGTATGTAAAAAGTGATAATGACTTTTGTGCCAGAGGTGGGAAGGAGTCCTAATTGTATTAGTGCAATTATTGGTAGTGCCATGATGTATTAATAGTGATGAAGCGATGCGAGGCCAATATATATCAATCGGGAAGGAATACTTCTACAAGCAAGCGTTCATTATAAGTCATTGCAAATTGTGAAGTCTGTACACTGGTATGAATAATTATATTTGATTTATTAAAGGATTTGACTTGGGAAGGTTGCAGATTTCTAAAGAGAGAGTAAATGATGTTATTCTTCCAAAATGGGCCAGCAGTCCTGAAGATTTCATCAGCAAGCACAGGAAGGCCTTGGTACGGGATTTTGCATTTTGAAAATTCCATCTTCATTGCTTTAGAAATGTGATATTTACTCCTTGTAACCTCCATCTCCAGGAGTCGGAATATGTTTCTGCACATATTCATGAATGGATAGATCTGATTTTCGGATATAAGCAAAGGGGACCTGCAGCTGTGGAGGCGCTCAATGTTTTTTACTACTGTAGCTATGAAGGTAATTAGTTATCATATGTGTTAGCTTTCACCAAATCTCACTGAAGCCTCATAGATCAGTGACCACTTTTACTTTTAACCATGGTTTAATGTGTTCCTCACAAAACCATACACAGTCCCAGGTGATGCTTATTGTTTAGTAGTTTTTAAAACAGTTAATATTTCTACTCATTGAAGGGGAAAATGCTAAATATGTGTATGCTTCTAAAATCAGGGGCTGTGGACCTAGATGCAATTGCAGATGAGAAAGAAAGGAAAGCAATAGAAGGAATGATCAATAATTTTGGACAAACACCATGCCAGCTGTTGAAGGTATATCATAAATTACATCATGTTGAAAATATGTTCTAGTTTTGCTATTTTTCTTATTTATGACATTATAATAACAAAGTGTAAACATATTTTTTACAATAATCTTGTCCTTGGGACTTCCATAATTCCAGATAACTTCTACTGGTCTGACATTTTAAATTAAGTCACTTTAGTATCATTTTAATCAGTCAGTTCCTGATCTTGCAATCTAGCGGTGTCTGACAGTCGGTGACCTGGGAAGAAGACCGAAGCAGTATTGTTATTTCTGTCTTCTCATCTACTAATCATATAGTGGTCGGTGAGTGCTATGCACCATCACATGATCACCGGGACTCTGCCAGCATAGCAGAGCTGACGGGTCCAGCTCAAATCTGCTAGCCACATGTGACACAGCAGGGGGCTGTTTTCCCCTGTGCCTTGGGCAATGGATGCCCCAGTTACAGTGGAAAAAAAATTAACAATAAAAGGAAAAATAATTCATTCCCCAGAGATCTTTTATGATCTCTTGAGAGACCAATTCTGTAAAAAAAAAAAAAAAAAAATCTAAAGTGCCCCCATGACGAAAGAAAATCTTTTTTTCCCTTTATATAAAATCCGTTTTATTACATGTGTGTGTATATATAGAAAAAAAAAAAATCACATTTTGGGCAGTCACATGACCTAGAGGATTAATTCAACAGTTTATTTGGCGTGAAATTTGAACAGTAAAAAATATAAACAAAGAAAATGAAACATTTGAAATAAAATATTTTTTTTCTATATTTTGCGCCGCAAAGAAAAATTAGACTGTATGTATGTACCCCAAATCATCGCTACAATTTATCTCGCATAAAACAATACCTCATACAGCCACATCAGTGAAAAAATAAAAAAATATTGTGGCTGCTACTAAGGGCAATAACGCAGGGCAGCACAGCATTAAATTAGAGTAGAAGGGACTTAAATTATTTCTTTGTTTTTTTTTGTTTTTTTCCCTCTCATCCCCCAGTTAACTAACGAAGCGTTACAATCCTTGTTCAAAGAGCTCTGTTTTCAGTTTAGATCCCAGCCTTCTGCTGCTAAGTTTCCACTGCCCAGATCTTCATAGATTTCGGTGGACCGTCCACCATTCTCCGAGTCTCTGCAGTGTGTGCTCATTTATCAGGCAATGTCATAACTACTGGCATCAGCTCATTTTGTATCAAATATTTTTTCAAATACTATTCAGGAACCTCATCCAACCCGACTATCTGCAGAAGAAGCTTTACTGAAACAGACCAAACTGGACAGTGGAACGCTGAACTTATTCCAAAACCTCACAGAACTGAAGTCGTTCTTTATAAAGGTAATCTGGAGAACAGATCAAGCATAAAATATAATATAAGAGAACCACCGAATGATAGGTCCAATACAACAAAAGCAATTCAAAAATACCTTTATTCAAATTATGGTAAAAGTGACACTACATACACAAGGAAAGCCGCATTATAATAGTCATACAGCAATGTTATAATATATACTAGACTCTAGGATATATAGATGAATGAAAATAGATAAACATCAAGCAGGTTAGTACATGGAAGGAAGGGGACAAACGGAAAGGGGTTATATCACCGAAATGGCAACTAAGAAAACATGTGAATGGCCAAATCATAAATGTATATATATGTACATGGCAGTATGGAGAGGAAAATTCCCGTGTACTCCATGTCATTTAATAGTACATATACCCCATGCTTATCCATACAGTCCAAAGTAATCAGTGTGTAAGCCCAAATATAAAGTGTATCTACCTGCACAGGAGTCCAGTGTGTATAAATGGCATCAAGCGGCGCAGCCCCGATGCGCGTTTCGGACACACGTCCTTCGTCAGGGGGTAGCGTCCATATGAACCAGCACGTATAAAAGTACTAATGTGACCAATCGGTAAGCACCGGGTGTCCTACATAATTAAGATCGCCCGCAATTAAGCTTTAAATTGAGGCGGGCGCATACAGCTGGTTATCCACCGATGTATACAGGCAGCGCTTGATGTGCACGCATGCGGCGGCCGGAGGGACCGGAAGTCGCGGTCACCGCGTCATGCACCAGCCGACGACGGGAACACACGTGACCCGGGTCACCTGATGCATAGAGACACGTGACCGCAGCCTCACGGAGCACAGACGGCGCATGCGCGCAGCGCTTACCCGTAGAATGGGCATCAAATTGTCCCCTGTATCCAAGCAACCACGGGAGATCAGGAAGCCAGAGTAGAGAAAGGAACACAAGAGGAATAAAGATCACGCAGATACAGACAACTCGGGTAATCAGAGTGACAATAAGTAAGTGTGAGACTAGTGAAGTGACTGTGCAATACATACAAATATAATATATGTTATGTATATACACATCGACCACAATGGGAGATATGCATAGAGAGGAAGAAGGATAAAGTGAACATGTGCAATATATCAAAGACCTATAATGGCCAGTTAAAACATTAAGGTGTGTGTATATAGAGTATAACACATTGTATATATCCATATTTGAATATATTTGCGTATACATACATATCAAATATAAAGTGATTACGTGCAATAAATAGAGTGACATGAAAAAAAGGGGGGAAGAAACAAAGAGGAGAAAAAGAGAGAAGAGAAAAAAATATATATATATAAAAGATATATATAAAAAATAATAATTAAAATAAAAAATATAAATATATAAATATATAGATAGTAGAAACAATCAGATAATACATCATCATACGTATGGAAGTAATATACAGATGAGACATTCTATCCCATCAAGAAAAAATATTTTCATATATAAAATATATAAAGAGAAAGAGAAAAGGGGGAGAGGGAGGAGGGGGGAGGGGGAAAAAAAAAAAAAAAAAAGGGGGGGGGGGGAGAAGAACAATATAATGACGGCTTCCAATCTTCAATCTCGAAATATGTCATGACACTAGGATCCCACTCCGATGCTAAATCAAAGGCCACATCAGAAATAAACTATAAGAGGGGAGAGAGAATTAAAATTACTATCATGTAGAAAATAAATAAAAACATGTTAAAAACAAATTAAAAACAGACAGGCAGGTTCAAGGACTAGATTGGTCACAGAAATGGAACGTAACTCATGTTCTCATTGAGTCCCAAAGGACAGACAGTTTTCAATGTCCAGATCCATCTTGTTTCTAATTGGGCCAGACGTTTACTTATCTTACCTCCTCTAATGTTAGGTGGAACCATATCAATCCCAATTACTCTAAGTAATGAGGCGTCACATCCGCAAAAGAAATCAATGATCCATCGCTCTTGAAGACAATACCGAGACACTTGAAGACAATACCGAGACACTTCAAGACATTTCACGGATGTGACGCCTCATTACTTAGAGTAATTGGGATTGATATGGTTCCACCTAACATTAGAGGAGGTAAGATAAGTAAACGTCTGGCCCAATTAGAAACAAGATGGATCTGGACATTGAAAACTGTCTGTCCTTTGGGACTCAATGAGAACATGAGTTACGTTCCATTTCTGTGACCAATCTAGTCCTTGAACCTGCCTGTCTGTTTTTAATTTGTTTTTAACATGTTTTTATTTATTTTCTACATGATAGTAATTTTAATTCTCTCTCCCCTCTTATAGTTTATTTCTGATGTGGCCTTTGATTTAGCATCGGAGTGGGATCCTAGTGTCATGACATATTTCGAGATTGAAGATTGGAAGCCGTCATTATATTGTTCTCCCCCCCCCCCCCCCCCTTTTTTTTTTTTTTTTTCCCCTCCCCCCTCCTCCCCCCTTCCCCCTCTCCCCCTTTTCTCTTTCTCTTTATATATTTTATATATGAAAATATTTTTTCTTGATGGGATAGAATGTCTCATCTGTATATTACTTCCATACGTATGATGATGTATTATCTGATTGTTTCTACTATCTATATATTTATATATTTATATTTTTTATTTTAATTATTATTTTTTATATATATCTTTTATATATATATATTTTTTTCTCTTCTCTCTTTTTCTCCTCTTTGTTTCTTCCCCCCTTTTTTTCATGTCACTCTATTTATTGCACGTAATCACTTTATATTTGATATGTATGTATACGCAAATATATTCAAATATGGATATATACAATGTGTTATACTCTATATACACACACCTTAATGTTTTAACTGGCCATTATAGGTCTTTGATATATTGCACATGTTCACTTTATCCTTCTTCCTCTCTATGCATATCTCCCATTGTGGTCGATGTGTATATACATAACATATATTATATTTGTATGTATTGCACAGTCACTTCACTAGTCTCACACTTACTTATTGTCACTCTGATTACCCGAGTTGTCTGTATCTGCGTGATCTTTATTCCTCTTGTGTTCCTTTCTCTACTCTGGCTTCCTGATCTCCCGTGGTTGCTTGGATACAGGGGACAATTTGATGCCCATTCTACGGGTAAGCGCTGCGCGCATGCGCCGTCTGTGCTCCGTGAGGCTGCGGTCACGTGTCTCTATGCATCAGGTGACCCGGGTCACGTGTGTTCCCGTCGTCGGCTGGTGCATGACGCGGTGACCGCGACTTCCGGTCCCTCCGGCCGCCGCATGCGTGCACATCAAGCGCTGCCTGTATACATCGGTGGATAACCAGCTGTATGCGCCCGCCTCAATTTAAAGCTTAATTGCGGGCGATCTTAATTATGTAGGACACCCGGTGCTTACCGATTGGTCACATTAGTACTTTTATACGTGCTGGTTCATATGGACGCTACCCCCTGACGAAGGACGTGTGTCCGAAACGCGCGTCGGGGCTGCGCCGCTTGATGCCATTTATACACACTGGACTCCTGTGCAGGTAGATACACTTTATATTTGGGCTTACACACTGATTACTTTGGACTGTATGGATAAGCATGGGGTATATGTACTATTAAATGACATGGAGTACACGGGAATTTTCCTCTCCATACTGCCATGTACATATATATACATTTATGATTTGGCCATTCACATGTTTTCTTAGTTGCCATTTCGGTGCTATAACCCCTTTCCGTTTGTCCCCTTCCTTCCATGTACTAACCTGCTTGATGTTTATCTATTTTCATTCATCTATATATCCTAGAGTCTAGTATATATTATAACATTGCTGTATGACTATTATAATGCGGCTTTCCTTGTGTATGTAGTGTCACTTTTACCATAATTTGAATAAAGGTATTTTTGAATTGCTTTTGTTGTATTGGACCTATCATTCGGTGGTTCTCTTATATTATGTGTCTTACCGAATGGTCTGCCATTTCACGTTGGTCCATATAATAAGTACACGATTACTTACCGGCCCGTTGATTTGCGGGTCTGAATATGATCAGTGTCTTATACTGTTATATTCAGTGTTGTATATATCTCAAGCATAAAATAGAATACGGTCACATGTAAAAAAATATATATATATATCTTTGCATAAAATGACAAAGTTCTAACTTTCTATGTGTATTTATGATGTGATTGTAAAGAAACATTAGTTTAGCTTTTTATGTCTTTCTTTAGGGTATTAGCGATGAAATTCCTATGGTGAAAGCCATCGTCCCAAAGAGTCAGTTACGTTCCTTTATATCTCAGGGAAGCCCAGAAACATTGGTGAGTTAAAGAAAAAATTGCATATAGCTAAATGGTTGAGTTACATGTTACCTGAAAGTTCTATGACCCACAAAAACAGCGGAGCTTGCAGGTTTGTATTCATAGAGAATCTGTCAGGTGGGTTATGCCCAAATATAACTCAAAGCAAAGTGACCCAGCGTTAGAATCATGGTCTTTGTGCCTATTGTATGCCGGTCTCTGATCAGGCAGGATAAACCTGGTGCCTGATTCCCTTTTATATATTTGTCCTGAAAATACCATTTGGCTTCTAGTAGTTTTATACGGCACAGGAATAGGTATATTCTACTAATTTCCACGGAAAGTGTTAAAGCACCAGTCCAGCGGGGTTTTTTTTCTATTTGGTGGTGGTACATTAGTGGTGCCACTAATGTAAGTTCCCTGACCCTGGTATTATACTCACCAGCCGCTGTCTTCAACTGTTCCTGGCGCCTCTCTGGTCCTGAGCCGCCATCTTGTGACTGCAAATTCTGATTCTGCTGACTGTAAATCAGCGGTAACGGTCAGAAGCTCTCAGTGCAAGTCTATGAGAAGCCTCCTCCTGGCCCCGTTCTGGCTCTCATAGACTTACATTAAGTTGTGACCTCCGGCTTGTCCAGCAAACACTGGAGCAACTAGCATGTAACAAACTGCAGAAGAGGATCGGAGTGGCGCTGATAACCGATGAAAGGGGCGGCAGGTGATTAGAATACTGGGGGCAGGGAACTTGGATTAGTAGCACCACTCCAACAGTGAAATAAAAAAACACAGTGGTGCTTTAAACATATTATATCTTGCTGATTTGTGTTACCCAAATGATACCCAAAAGTGAACCCGTTCCTATCTGTTGGAGTTGCACCTCTCATAATACAAAAATATTGTAAACCAGTTGAGCACAGTAAGAGAAAATCCTATTCTGGAAGCGATCACTTATGTCAGCACTACCTCTCCAGCTGTGTGAGGAGCACTTATTTAAGCATTAAGGGACACATTTTAATTTTTCAAAATGCTTTGTTTGGGAAGCTGCAAAATCTTCTCCTCATGCAGATTATGCTGCACTAGTCTGAGACGGAGACAAGTCCAACTATAGCTTTCATGTACAACTTTTTAGCCAATCAAATAGCAGCAGGATTGGCTAAAGCGCCCCCCCATACACATTAAACCAAACCTACTGATATCCATTTGTTTGGCCGACAGTCTAATGTGTATTGGAGAGTTGGCCGACTGATGGTCAGGGGAGATATCAAAAAGATATCAATCACACATGTCTGATTTGGAACTGCTGATTGGACGGTTCTCTTGTAGATAAGCCACCAGATGACTTGTCAGCAGCTTTCTCAAAGATAACATGGGAACACATGGCAGAACTGTGTACTTTTTATTCCGTATGAGAACGGGTGGTGATTAATCCTCTTATACAATTATTGGTGCAAGAACAAAATGAGCAGTTGACAAACCATTCACTGTTCAATTTCTTGCGCTTCATCAGAAATATCAAAGCTGGCATCTGATCTGAATCCTCTTGCAGCAGTGTTCAGTAATAAAGCCCATTGTATATGTGTTTTGCAATGATTTGCAAACTCTCTCTTCAGACCGGAAGAGGACTTGAACTCTAGTGCCACCTATTGGAAGCAGCAATTCTACAAGTCAATATCCATTCTCTAACGAGCCTTGTCACATGACTTAGGATAAAAGCCAAAACCAAAATCTCAATTTGCAGGCACAGGTATCGGGGTGTTGCCCCTCATCAGTGCATAGTGTGAGATGTGGTTTGGCTGGGTGGGAGGCATCTGACCGAGATTCAAGGGGTAAAGCTGCAGTGATTTTGAAACCTTTAACCATTTGATTCACTTTCCTATTTGTCTGGTGTAGGTGACAATAAGTCAGAGTCTGGTTATTGGAACCCATGGATGGCTGCCATATGACAAGAACATTTCAAATTATTTTACCTTTACCAAGGACCAAACTGTATCTAATCAAAAGTAAGTGTAAATCTAGAGAAGTTTGAGGACAGAACTCATTTCATTTTGGTAATCTAGTCAAGCTCAAGGCACAAGAGCATTGTGATTGACTACTACTTCAGTGGAGGTGGTGGTTCTGCAAGTATAGTGAGATGGCTTCACAGCAGTGACTGTGACCAAGAGGGGCTCTTACACTGTGGAAGACACTGACCGCACTGAAATACTTCCACATAATAGCTCATGGTGTAAAGAGGCAGTAAATAAAATGTAAATGCACATGACTGCAGAGGCACAGAGGCGATACACTGGAGCTCTGGCTATGGAAAGCACAGCAGGAGAAAAACTACATCCAGCAGAAAGATCATTTACAAAGCTAATTGGCACCCAATTTGGGATTTAGTAGATGGCAAAAAAAATAAAAAGTACATGTTAATGTTAAACTATAGTTACATGGATACATTAGGGAAACAGATCATGAATTTAACTCTTTTTTTTTAGAACTCAGAGGGTTGTATCTGGCCCATTCGCTCCTGGCCTTGAGATATCATCAAAACTGTTTGCAGTGTCCCATGATGGGAAAGTGTTGTTCAGTGGTGGTCACTGGGATAACAGCATCAGAGTAACTTCATTAGCTAAAGGCAAAGTGATTGGACAGCACATCCGGCATATGGGTAAGAATCTCTCTTATGTACATGGCAAGAGCTATAGGATTTCTCTGTAAACTTCTTGAAAGATGTTTTTGGGTCGCATCAGCCATAGACTATAAACTGATTTTATCATACTTTTCCCCACAGTTTAGTGTTGTCTGACTAGATGTCTAGTAGCCGGTCACATTGAACACGCAGTCTGCCAGCATGATATATAGCTCAGAAAGATGAACAGATTCACATATATATCTATATATATCTAATATATATATAGATAGATAGATCTATCTATCTAGATAGATCTATATACAGTACATATATATCTGTATATGTATATATATTGCAAAAAGATTTCATTGTAATGTGTATTTTATTCGTTGAGACCCCTGCTTATCCAGGGCTTAGTCAAGTGGGTGGTGCTAACCAGTGATTGACAGCCATCTCTATATTAGGACCGCCTTTTTGAATGTTAGGCCCAGAATGAGCAGAATTTCTAAGTGAATAATGTATAAGTTACACTGAATCTTTTCTTACAAACTGTATGTCCAACTTGTCCTGCTCTATCACAAGCTGCCATAGATGGTACATCATTCTCATCTTCTCCTAAAGCTTATGTTTGGGGGACATAGTCCATAAACATTTGGTCAGTTAACTATTAATACCCATCACCTTGGTGTGTAAAACAAAGCCAGTTTGAAAATCTTAACCCTAAGGGAAGAGATCTGGGGGTCCATGCTGCCCTAATCTAATGGGGATTTCTGTACCAGACCTATACCCTGTCCTCATATTCCGCTTATCATAGGGGAGGTGGCTGTGCCCGATAACTAGACCAGTTTATTCTCTGCTGTATTTATCGGCAGACAATTTTCAGGTTTGTTTTGCAGGAATTTTAATGTGTGATTTTGTCAAATCCCAAGTCAGAACAAGTGATTACTAAGGACTCTTCTACTTTATAAAATAAAAAAAAATATTAAAATGAAGTCTGCAGTACAGATAAATAATGATGCTTTATTTCTCTCATTTTTGAACCTCCTCCCCACATGTAATAGACATTGTGACCTGCCTAGCCACAGATTACTGTTGTATTAATCTAATTTCTGGATCTCGGGACAGAACCTGCATGATTTGGCAGATCTCACAACAGGTTGGTGATTGCTTTTCTTATACAATATTCATTTTCTATTCATGTTGAGAAGTATCTTTTTTTAAAGTGAACCTGTCATAATATTCAAGAGGCCCAAATTACGGGCAGCATAATTCAGAGCCTGGCTGTATGGTTGCAGACAGCTATATTTTTCTCAGAAACATTGGCGCATTATAAGGTTAGTAGTTCTGGCCGGGAAACAGAAACTAGACCTGTGCCACCCCTAGCTGGCTTTTCCCAGCACTGCTTCATGTGATGATTACCTGGTCTCACACAGCGAAAGACCTGTCAATCAGCTGTAGCAGAGCTGGATCTTTTAACAATATTTCATAAAAGAGAGAGATTGCAACACTATGTCAGAAAAATACCTGGCTGCAATTGTCATGTTATCACCCCCATTATCAGAGAGCATATTTGCTGTTTGTCACACATTTTCCCAGAAAAGTGAGACGAGGAGCAGTTGCTCCTCTAATTACCTCTCCGCTCAATAAGGTGCTACTGATTTTTCTCATTCGCGATATATGAACTGATTTTCATCAGTGTTTTGGATCACATTTAGGTCAGTGTATCCTTTTTTTTACCATCCGTGTTTCCTCAGAAAACACATTGCAAAGCTTCTCCTACCCATTGCAATGTTAAAAACAGATGACATCCAAGTGCAGTTTGCTCTTTGTCACAACAGTTCTGTAACGGTGGACAATGGCCATCATCAACAGGTTGTCGGCTTTCAGGAGATATGTAGTTTTGTAGGGGTGCCCTTACTTTTCAAAGCAGGTAATTTATTTCCTAGGTTACCTTTTTATAACTTACCTCTTAAAATCGGAGTTTTGGCTTCCCCAGCATTGTTAATAAAGATATATAATGTAAACCTATTCCTAAGTGGTATGTGTGGACTCTGCAAGTGGTAACATTTTATTTTTACCAGATGTTGTGCATCTTGTTTTCTGCTTGGGTTACAATTTTTACGCAATTTTTATCCCTTTCTTTTTATATTTTTGAGTATGTTCCAGGCACTTTCCAAAAGTGTGTGGGTAGTAGCTTTGATTCTATCCTTAATTGTCAAAAGTGTAAAAGTTGGCCTGGCTACCAGAGATGCAAACTGCCCTAAGCCCTTGGCACATAGAGTTAAATTATATGTTGATTTCCACCTATGTAATCCACAATGTGATCTGCTGATCACTTCTGCATTGCTCTGATTTCCACAGTATGATAAAGCATTACGTTAGGCTATAAACAGAATTCATCAGGTTCTTGCCACCTAACCTGAAAGCAGCATAATGTAAGGCATGAGACCCTGATTCCAAAAATGTGTTACTTGCTGTAGTTTTGATAAAATCGCTGTTTTAGCAGCAGAAGATTATGGACTAGTAACCCTGCTCTATATTCATGAGCTCTGTACAATCCCGCCCCCACCACTGATTGGCAGCTTTATGCCTATGCACAGTGTAGACAGAATGCTGCCAGTCAGTGGTGTGGGTGGTGTTATACAGAGCTCAGCATTCAGAGAATGGGTAGATCTGCACCAAAAAAACAGTGATTTTATCAAAACTGCAGCAAGCAGCACAGTAAGTGACAGAACGCTAAAATCAGGATCTCTATCTCTAGATAATGCTGCTCTCAGATGGAGTAAACCTGGTAATAGATTCCTTTTCAATTAACAGCAACTATAACAGGTACAATTTTTTTATGAACTAATCTAAAACTCTTTGATGTAGCAGCAGATCTTTTTAAGATAACGTGTTTTGTTGAAAACACATGGAGAGCTGGTCCATTTATTATATGATTAAACTATAATATATTATTTCCAGGGTGGTGTTTCCGGCGATCTTTCTGGTAAACCTATACAAATCCTGTATGGACACACAGATGAAATAACGAGTGTTGGCATCAGCACTGAGCTGGACATGGCTGTTTCTGGAGCCAGGGTAAGATATTATTCTGCATGCAGCATAAACTAAAAAAAAGTAGATGGTAGAAAGTAGATTTTGCTATTGATGATTGTTCATGTTGTAGGATGGGACAGTAATTATTCACACAATCCGAAGAGGCCAATACATGAGGACACTGAAGCCACCGACTGACAGCTCACTTGTCATGACTATTCCTAACTTGGCAGTCTCCTCGGATGGACATATTGTCATTCATAGCAGCCTGGAAGGGAAAGGAACCTTAAAGGTGAGTCCTTCAGGATTTTCAAATGGTTAATAGTTCTATTGGTTTCCTCTTTGTTTTGACTGTTTTTTGGCAGGTTTTTGTCTCGTGATTGCTCCAGATGAGGTAATGTGGTGATATGTAGTCTCCACTGAGCGCTCTGCTGTTCTCTCACTATGTCCTGCATTTACTGTCACACTGAGTAAGAGCGGAGCGCTGGATAAACAGATGATGGGCTCCACCCCTGCTCCTATGCTGGCGTCTCACTGATATCGGATGCCAGTATGCAGGACACCGCATTAAACTGCATTCACAGCTTTTAACTTTTAGCCCTGATCACAACAGAACCGCAACCGTTTTGCTTCCATTTTGTGAAATAGCGGCAAAGAAGCGCAACGTGGCTGCAACATTTGAATGCAGCTTTACCTCGTTTTGGATCAATCTGTGCCAGCGCCTCTCTCATTCACTGCGCAACGCCACGAAGCAGGAGAAAGCATTACATCGCCTGGGAGAAAGCACACTGGGAGGTGCTAGTGACAAAATCTAGGCGAAAGAGAGGGGTTTAGAAGCCACTTTGATCATATTTTTTAAAAGGAAAGAAGCCAAATCACATAGTAAAGCCAATTACAAAGTTTCATAATTTTCTATGCTGGACACGATTCTAAAAAGTATAAAAAAAAAAGATTTGTTCCTCTTTAAATGAACACTACTCTCCATAAGCGGAGCAATCCGCATCTAACCTGGTTATTTAGGAATGTGTTTCTGTTTGTAGAACAAGCATGCCTTACATCTCTATGGTGGGAATGGAAAATACCTGGGCTCTGAGGGCCTAAAGGAGCAGATCTTAGACATGTGTGTCAGTGGCGAACACATTGTGATTGGAAGTCGTCAGGGACATCTTTCTATACGTGACCTGTACAGGTTAGTAATGAAGGACCATCAGTATGTAGTTTGGGTTGCTCGAGGTTATGATTGCTATTCTTTGCATTAGTACCTTCACTGTAACATATTGGATATGTAAAAGAAAGGCCTTCAAAATAACATGTCATAATATTATACGTGTAGGGCTGTGGGCAGACTCCCCACTTAATTGTGGGGTTAAGTGTATGATCATGACTTCAGCCCTGACCCATGTTCTTATGTCCCATAACATGCTGGATATCACCCTCTCAGCATTTTTATGCTGGGTGCAGTCGATCTTTCTTGTTTATAGTGGTCATTTCTCTTTATATAGAGACAGAACTACTGGCTGCGATTAATAAAAATGTATAATCCCCTTATCTTATACTCTAAGGCCCCGGCGTTGTTCACACCGGCTCCTGATTCATTAAGAGGCTCAATATATAAATGTAGAAGTTAGCTGTAACTCTGGTACTGAATGCATTCACAATGTGATATTGTGTATGTAACACTATATAGTATGTATAATGACTTTATTATGTTCCGTTTATATTATTTGCAGTTTGAGTCTAAGTGTTTCTCCTCTCAGTATGCGAGTTCCAATTCATTGTGTTTCTGTGACAAAAGAGAACAGTCACATTCTTGTGGGGCTAGAAGACGGGAAACTCATCATTGTTAGTGCTGGCAAGCCAGCGGAGGTAAGGGCTATTGGAATCATAATATCCCGGGTTCATAATTGTTAAGGATGGAACCAGTCCATGTGTTGTGAGTTGTCATTCATTGACTTTTGTAATGTAGCAACAGACCACCAGGACTCCTAAAAGACCTGGCAATAACCCAGGCTCTAACAAAAGTCCAAGGAAAGCAGCACTTGTGAAAGGTTTAGGGTATCTTTAGACTTAACATGTTCTCTGTAGATTTTCAGTCCTAGCAAACTGGTTTAGATTTTTTTTTCACTGTTGGCCACATTCTTATTTTCAGGCTGGTAATTTACCTGTTTGTGTGAATAATACAGATTTAAGGCCCCGTCACACTTAGCGACGCTGCAACGATTCCGACAAAGATACGACCTGTCAGGGATCGTTGCTGCGTCGCTATGTGGTCGCTGGTGAGCTGTCAAACAGGCAGGCTCACCAACGATCAGGGGAGCAGCGACATCGTGGAAAGAATCTTTCCACGATGTCCTGCTCCTGGTTGCCAGCCTGCTGAAGCAGGAGCAGGCTGGTAACCATGATAAACAGCTTGTTACTAGGGGCACACGCGCACCTAGTAACCCGCTGTTTATCATGGTTACCACTCTGCTACGGTGAGCGGGAGGTTACCGCTCAAGTCCTCAGACAGTTCTCTTCTCCTCTTTCTGTTCTCCATGCTTAGTGTGGCACACACAGACACACAATTCAAAGATTGAGTCAACTTCTTCCCTTTTTATCTGGTTATCAGGTGTGATTTTCATATTGCCCACACCTGTTTCTTGCCACAGGTGAGTTTGAACAAGCATTACATGCTTGAAACAAAGTTGTTTATCCACATTATTAGAAAGGTGCCAACAATTTGTACTGCCAATTTTTGGGGTTTAGTGTGAACTTATGTCCAATTTGCATTTTTTTTTTTAGTTTTTGTGTGTTGTTCCAATACACACACAAGAAATAAATGTGTATAACAAAATGTGTAATTGCAATAATTTTCAGGGAGAAATACTTAATTTCTGAAACAAATTCAAGGGTGCCAACACTTCCGGGTGTTTCTCATAGAAAGAGTGGAGAATTAGCTAGTATGATCTAATCACCTTCCATATTGCTTTGCTGCTCGCCTCTGTTGAATATTCATATTCCTTTCCATGATCCCTACCCCACAATTATTTAGGTCTGTGATATGGACAGATGCCAATACTCCCATCAATGTAAAGGTAAGAAACCACTTGGGTCATGTGCATATCCCAGACTCTTAGCCTCGGTGATATAATATAGAGGCCTTCTAAGTGGTTCAGCTCACATGCCTTTCACCATATTACAGCCGCAAGTTGTGTGACCAACAATAAATTGAAAAAAAAAAAAAGATTTGGGATCATTACGTTTTTAACTATAAAGCTGGAATATTAATTGCAGAGTATTAGTCTTACTGACAGATTTTCTTGAATGATTCACTTTTACCAGTTATGATATATTATTCCATATCATGTTGACTGTCTAGATCTTTTCCATTGTCATTGACCGGTGGATTTTCTTTTGCCAGGCAAAATCGGGACAAATTTCTAGGAAGCTTTTTGGAACGAGTAGAAGACTCAGCCAAATCTCATCTGGAGAGACTGAATACAACACACAATCTTCCTAATCTAAGAACATTACTATGTGAGTGACTGTTCAGAAAGAGACGCAGATAGTCTAAAGCCTGGTCAGCAGGTCACAAGAATGACTGTCCATGAAGGCTACACACTACAGTTGTGGCGGACCTGAGAAGATGTACTGTACACACAAGTGCATTTTCTTTCCTCATATTGCTGCTCAAATGTCCTGCTGCTAGGTGTTGGCTCCCATCTAGCTGCAGAACGGTTATTTATGTGTAAATTCTAGATCTTGTCCTCTTTATCCACTCCCCCACTACCTTTTGATTGCACTATTTTATGGGGGGAGGGTTTCTTCTTTTTTTTTACTTTTACATTTGCAATTAATCAGCATTTGTATCATACTGGGGCTTTCCAGCGCTACTGGGGAATATCACTACATTCCTCCTGGCAAACAAAGCAACCAACTGTAAACTTTAAAGACTTTTTCACGGTGGGATTTATCAAGCAAAGTTTTAGCCTTCTGTAACTGGATAGTAAACTGACAAATGAAGCCTTTTATATCTGTAAATAGATGATTTTAGTTATGGCGTGTTGACTATGGACTTGTTCCTTTTGGACTAATGACTCTATATAACCTTTTGGTTTCATTCCAGTATTGTTGTAATAATTTACATTTCTGTGCATTAAGTAATCCCAATCTTCTGCCTAGCAACAACCATTTCTGCTTAACATATCTGTGTACATATGGTACTGTTCAAGAATAGATACTAGTATCACATCTGTACTATGTTAGATGCACAAGACACAATGAAGAATCTAATGTCCCTTTTTTTTTTTTTTTTTTAAGAAGAATTTCCTGAAAATAAAAAAAAAATGATGACAGGATGTCCTGGCTTTGTGATCAGCTGCAATCTCTGGGAAAACAGCAAGTCTTCATTTTCCCTGCGGCACCACATAGAAAAATGATACATTATACAGTTTCCATTAAAATGTATTGTAAGGACATGATGGGTCCACCAAAGCATGAAATGCTCTCTTTAGCCTCTCTCCACTCAAACCGTTTATTCCCAGCACACAGAAATATTATTATGGTTAACCAAAACATTTTACTAGGCTTTATTAGCTTCATAACAAATTTATGACTTTAGAGGGGTTGTCTGGTTAGAGAACGATGGGTATTAACTCCTAGATCACAGTGGTCTGAGTGCTGAGACCCCCACTCATCAAATTTTATTTTATCCTTGTCAAGGAAGATTTAGACGGCTGAATAATTCGGACGAGGATAGCAACGCAATGATCGACTCTCCGTCTGCTCTCCCAACTCGAGCGTGATAGCATGTATATCTATGCGGCTGTCACGCTCCGGTCAGGAGAGCCGACGTCCAGTCCAAGCATTGCGTTGCGATCCTCGTCCGAGTTATACAGCCGTCTGACTCTTTCCCTAGATTGGAATGGCATTGTAGATTCTCGACCACCACTACATTCATTCTCTATGGGGCTGTTGGGAAAAGCTGAGCGCTGAACTCAGTAGTCTCATAAGGAATGATTACAGTCGTTGTCTGACATGTACACTTGCTCCATTCTAACAGGGATCAACATGCACAGTTTTACTGATCGTTTGGGGTCCCAGCGCTCAGATCCCCTCAATATAAAAGTTATTACTTCTATGGATATGTGATAACTTCTCTTAAGCCTTTAATGGGAGTTGTACAAAACTGCACTAACCCATAAGTTTCTATGTCTAGTCTAGCTTTGGCTTTAAAATGGATAATGCAGCCTGGCCATGAAGAAGTATGAGTTATTATGCGGTTTTCGATGTAGCTTTGAACAAATCCCCCAGTGTTATGTAGTATAAAACACTCTATTGTCAATACTTAAAATCTGCGTCGGGTGCACTGAAGAGATAAATTTACGCTTACTTGATTTCTTGCAGAAATTTCTATAACTGAAGGTTAGTTCCATATCTGTGAATAGTGTTATCTCAGCAGCGGATACATAGATTTCTGAAAATCTCATTTGAATTATTAGGACTGATTTCCATGTGTAAACTTACCGAGTTTATTAATACTAATTATTGTATACTGGTTATTTATCATTGGCTGCATTATTCTGTAATAATCCACATGCATTCTTTTATATGGCTTTCATTTCACAGTCAGACTCCGGCTCTTTTCAGCCCATACATTTTACTTCCTTTTAATGACCAAACTTGACATGAATTAAAAAGCTAAATTATTAATATTTTTTTAGTACAGTTGTAGTAAATCATAAACATATTGAAAGACCAGATCTGTTTATATAATTATTAAACGCATCCATTTTTCTTTATTTGCTGCAAAAGTAAAAATGAAGTGTGAACAGTGTCGGCCGCTACGTGGACTTGGCAAAGCTCCTAATATTCTCTGTATCCATTCGCATTTCCTTCAGTGTTATTGTGCTTTAATTTTTTTTACAATCTCTGCCGGAGAGAATATTATTGAGGGTACAAATGTTATTTGACCCAATCAATGTCAGTGACTGCAGCAAATCTGTGTTTCTGGAGAATAATGTAACATTGACATATAATAGGAGCTGCATGTATGAGTATTCCTTGTTTCTATGACTTTAGCAGAGTCGCTTCTTATACTTTCTTATGTAACTTATTGAAAGGCCATAAACTTCATGCTATACCACCGAGCACATATTTAAAAGGGTAAATAATGAGCTTTCTTTCTGCATTTTTCTTTTTTCGGTGGCTAGCACATGCAAGATCCTGTTGGATGAATGGGACAGTTGCACGAATGTCTGCAAGGATTCAGCCACATACGAATATACTCTAGGATCATGTTTTTAGTTTCTTTTATCATGTAGGGTTTTATATAATGTGTTGATTAATTTGCTGCTGTAATGATCACTAGTCAAAAAATGTTTTATTTAATGAGAGGTTACGTAAAGGTCTCCACAACACTAAACACTTCAATCATGGGATATATACACCGACCTTGTCTTTTGAGATTAGTCTACTGAGAATTCTTAATATATTATGAATACTACATTTGCTAATTTTGTAAATATTAATCTGCAATCTTTTAGACATTTATTAAGTGGGTGGGTCTATTCCTTGTAATGTTATTTTTATTCTTATAACTGTTATATGGCATCATCATTTGTAGAATTAAACTAATCATTCATGTCTTCCAGGGACTTTCGCCCACTTTCCTTGTATTTATAGGCTTGGCCCACTCTAGGGGTCCGGTCAGACAGCCGTATTTGCTGTGCGTGTGCAGGTTTAATATTCTTTGTGTGCAACTTATTTGCTGTGTTTTCTTTTGAGCAGAGTCGGTCTTTTTCCTTTTATTGGTGCCTGCTTTTATTACTAGCCACAATGTGGAGCCAGATCATAGGCCTTATATTTCTTGTTTTTAATAAATGACCTACAACTGTATTTGATTTTACTTTAGGAGCAAGTGATATTTGTGACTGGAGTAAAGGAAGCCTGAACTTGTGAGCAGTGATCTCATTGTAAATTTATAATATAAACTCTAATATTCCAGCTTTTCTTTACTTTCCGTAAATATTTCTCAGGATTTTGTGCAGACAAGTCTTTTTGATGTTTTTACATCTGCCTTTCTGAATAATAATTTTTCTTACTACGTTTTTGTGCAATATTTTTTTATGTTGTATACCATAAGTTGTATTCAATAAAATGAGTTTTTATGACCTGAAATTGACAATTGGGTGGCAGGATACTGACCATGTGCAAAAATCAACGAACTACATATGTTAATGGAGCTGAAAGGATGGTGTGTATATTGGCTCTATTATGTACAGGGTGGCTGTGGATGTTTTTAAAATGTTTTGCACTTTTTTAGAGACTTCAGATTTGTAAACTGTAACAATTTAATATTTTGTACAGAATATATTTGAATTGACTATTGTAAATACAGTAACTTGGGAGCAGAACAAATAAAACTTTGAATAATGCTTGCAATTTGGGTGATGTGATTTTTTTTTTTTAATACCTTTCTTGTACAATTAAAGGAGTTTTCTTAGAATCAACATAAAAACTTGCATGAAATAGAAAAAAAGGACCCTAAATGACATTAATGAAAACTTCTGCACCCCCAACTCCAATGAAAACGCTACAACCACTGTACTGCCACATTCAAAGTGAATGAATTGTCCAAAGCCTCCATTACTGGATTACACACTAGAGCTAGTGATGGTTTGGTCATGGGACCACTAGACTTTAAAAAGAGAGATCCAGCACCTCCAACCCAGAAAAAGACAAATTTAGATAAAAAAAAAACATTTATTGAAAAAGTTTAAAAAATATTCCGTGGTAAAAAGCGCTATGTCAGGATCATGCAACTGACGTGTTTCGAACACTGGGTTCTTAGTCCTAGTTATGCATTATGTATTTTCTTGATAATAACATTGTGGACACAGCGCCATGGGTATAGGTCCTGCTACTAGGAGGCTGGCATTGTGTAGAAAAAAAGTGTTGGCTAAGTCTGGTGGGCTATATCTTCTCCTTATGCACTAGACATTCAGCTTTAGGCTAGTGTCCTTAGAAGGAAGATATTACTTGCTGCATGTTTTACTTTTGTTTAAGTGGCATGGATATCTTCAACGTTTTCTCCTCTGTCCAGGGAGGCTACAGCATGTATTCCACACCAACAGTTTTCCTTACTTGTAGTACCCCATTGGGAGTGCCATCTTTCATTGGTCACCTATGCCCCAGGCTGCTTCCACAGTGGAGTGCTGGTGTTCCCACTGTCGTGTGATGCCACGAATAGGGGGGCTGACTTACCGGTACCCGAAGACACCAGATAGGTTAGTGCTGCTTGCATCCACCGGTTTCCTGGTTCATTGTTGTGTTGGTCAGTCAGAGATACCCTTCTCCTTATTTTCCGTATGCTATCCTTTCACCTCTTCATAGCCTGCTACTTAATGCCTGGGCTGTCCTTCTATTTCTGAGTGTCCGTTTCTTCTTTTTTTTTCTCACACTTTTGGAGGGGGGGGGCTCTTGAACTGTAAGTGGGGGCCTTCCTGGTCCTCACTCACCTTTTCTCCTTTCCTTTTTGATACTTTGAGCACTTCAACCTCTACATTAGCAGGAGACCTGATAGCTGCAAGAAAAGCCAGGGGGCTCACCCAAATAATGGAACCTTATTTCTACCTCCAGAATAACGTAGTCCCTCTCTGGAAATGCCCACTTCAGGAGTGTCAGAACAACTTTATCACTCTTAGTGCTTTGCACAATGATTTTGCTGGGAGATGCATTTTTCTCAACTATCTTCCTACTGTTTTCACATCTGCAGCGGCCAACTTTAGAAGCACACCAACTACTCTTGCGGTCAGTTTCATTGGGGAACACAGCTCTGATTTCCACTGCTCCTGACCCCTCTCTTGAGTAACAGTAGGTATCCTCTTAGGTTGTCTTTTTGCTAATTTTGTTCATATCAGACATCTTGTCCTTTACCTAGAATATGGTCAAAGCTTTAAAGCAATCATCAAGACAAGACTGACAGTCTTTTTGTAATTTTGTTTTAATTGTATGTAAATTTATTTTAGTTATGTATATTGAACACCATTTATAAAGGAAGTGGACACACTTCAGTTGTAGATTGGACCCGCAGAAGCGTCGCAAGGATGGGAAACTGCCATCGTCCACTCACCTGTCCTCTGCTTTTATAATTACCGCTGTATCGGATATCCACGTCTGTGTGAAATAAAGGACTTCTAGCCATAAAGGACATGGGGAGTCCTGCTTTTCTACTTGTCTTCACGATTGCCCATTTGTTATGTTAGCATTTGCACCACCAAGATTGTCCTGTTAAGTTGCTGGTTCGAAGTTTCATAAAATACGTACACTTGTGCCCAAAGACACTTCCTAACTCTCTGTGTGATCAAAGCTTTGAAGCACTTGTTATTCTAGACTGCTGCCACATGGGTCCTATCTCAGACTGCTCTCAAGATAGAGATACTGTCACCCTGCCCTGCCCAATCCAATACACCGTTTTGGAAATGATGGACACTCATCGTTTTAAGGACTTGTCCACTTACCCTTGCCAGGAGGTTTCCTTCTGTCTGCACTGACTGCAACAGGTGTCTTTTGCTAATCATAAGGATTTTGATGACCACCTCTCCAGAGACAGGAAACCTACCAAAGGGTGCATGGCCTGATCTTCCCCTCCTCGTTAGCATTCTCAAGGAAGGCAAATCCAAAATCATAATGGCTCGGATCTGGTTTTCTGATCTCGCCCATCTAGTCGAAGATGCTCCATGGCCTCGACCTTTTCTGCCCGATATCCTTTCGTAGGGTCTACAGTTCCAACCCACTTTGTGACCCGTGCTTCAGTGTTGCAGTTGAAACCAAGGTCCTGAAAGCCATAGGACTTTCTGATTCTGTTATCCAAAGCGTTCTTAAAGAGGAACTCCAGCATTTTTTTACACATAATTATTCACCATTAATAATCTAGTTGTTGAATTTGTTTGATCTCACCTCAGTTTTCTCTATAATATCATAGAGCAGCTTTTATTTTGTATTCTGTTCTTGAAAAGTGAAAGCTGCAATTAATTGCTACGGGCAGCAAAGGCAGTTTTTCTTTTAGATAGTTTCATTAATCTATCACTGGCAACCATTAGATAGGAGAAAGAGCAGTATGATGAGACTCTGGCATCATTGGAAATGTTGTCTGTATTAAAGGGAACCTGTCTCCTGATTTATGCTGCCCATACCGTGGACAACATGACTCAGAGCCCAGCAGTATGATTGAAACAAGGTATACTGTTCTCTGAAACACTCTGGCATTTCAGAGAAAATTATACTTTGAGGATCTGGCCAGGGTAGAGACTAATAGTCTAGCGCTGTTCCTGGACAGCTCTTCCTAGTGCTGCTGCAGGTGACTTCCATAGAGAAACTTGACGACCACTTAGAGTGGTGGTGAATTAGTCTGGTCTCCGGCTATGGTCGCCGACTTGATCTAAAAATATACCTGATTGCAATCATTCAGCTAGGCTCTGATTCATGCCGCTTACTTTTAAGGCCACATTCATACATTGAGCATTTGGTCAGTATTTTAGGTCAGTATTCGTAAGCCAAAACCAGGAGTGGAACAATCAGAGGAAAAGTATAATAGAAACATGTCACCACTTCTGTATTTATCACCCACTCCTGGTTTTGGCAAATACTGACCAAATACTGTACGTGTCCACTCCTTGGACTCTTCCTTTTATCCAGTCAGATTAACATTCCTTAAGGGACAGGTTTCTGCTCTTTCCACACCCTGAATTTCTCCGATCTGTTAAACATGAACTTAGCTCAGGTTAAGAGACCCCGTGGTTAGGACAGGTAATGCTATCTGAGCAAACTGCTTTATGTAAGCCCATGTTAGGAGAGAAGTTGTTCGGGCTGGTTATTGCAATCCTCAGAGTTTTCACAAATGTGTGAAACCAGCCTAAGCAGGTTGTCATTCCTTCATGTGGTGGCTCACTGTACCCCTCAATACTACCATCCTGATAAACCTTGGGATTGTAAAGTGCTGTGAAATATGTTGGCGCAAAAAAATATATATATTATTTGATTGGAACTTTGTTCTGTCTGTGCTTCAAGATTCCTCTTTCAAGTCAAGCCGCTCCACAGTATCTTACAGAATCCATTCCAGAAGTCACTGTTGTGATGGCCGTCACCTCCATTCAGAGTCTCTGAGCTAGTCCCCCTTCCATATTCACAATCAGGACAATGTTGTGTATGCCCTGTTCTTTTTCCTGAAGGTCATTTCTGCCTTTTATCACAAACCGCACATTTTTTATTTTTGCACCCACCGCCAAATTTTTTGCACCCAACGCCATGGGCGCATTCCCTGCATGGTGTGTTTTTGGTTAACCAGTGTTAAAATGCTAATTGAGGCACAATTTAAAGGAACAGGAGCTTAATTTCAGCAATATGCCTTTTCCCAATCACTTACCATCAGGCCATGTGCCTTGGCCATACTGAAGAACGTGGCTAAAACACATAATGAATGTGGTGCTAGACATGTTAAATGTTTTTTTTTTTTTTACCTAGGATTCAAGATGATTTAGCCTAGTAACTTGGCCCCATTGTATGTAAAGCCAAACTCAATACAAGTGCATCAAAATCTGCAGTGTCTTGTATGTTCGGTGCTTTCCAACACACACACAGTGCAAGTCCCCGCGTGTTGAAATAGTCGACAGAGATAAAGAGACATGGTTATGCCTGAGACTAATAAGAGAATCTGTGCTTGGCCAAAAACTATTCAAGACAATATCACAAAATAGCAATTAATCCATTTATTGTCACATTCATTTTCTGAAAACTACTGGTTCAGGAGGAAACTGAAATCTTGACTGGGCTCGTGTTCTGTTGGGGATGCACCTCTGTAATAGAAGAAAGAGGCCATAGACTTTCACAACAGTAATAATTAACATTTAAATAAAGCCTATTAAAGTATCCATTTACTCCTGATTTGTGTATATAAACATGCTTAATTTCAACTGCATTTTTTTCAAAATTGCAATCTAAGATTTTAAAAATAAATTGAATACTCTTTAATGTAAACCTTAATATGTGTCAACTGTATGTCTGAACATTACCTTAAAAAGAGCCGGGCTTTGGTTCGCCCAAGAAGTGTTGCCTTCGCTCCCTCCACTAGTAACATGCAACCTTCCCGAAGAGCCTGCAGATATGACGAGAGCATTTACACAAAACTTCATTTTAGTTATATTCTACTGACAGCATGAAATGTTTCTCTAAATGTTAATGCACTTTTAACCCTTTATTGCTGCAGCCACTTTCACTTTCCTATGCGTCCCATGAAAATATCTAAAATTTGTTTAAAATATAAAAAAAAAAATACATTTTTTAAATGTTATGCCCTTAAACCAAATAGACACAATAAACAAAAAAGTTCATGAATAACATTTACGATGTATCAACTTTATAATGGAATCATTTTTCAAATATCCTTTTAGTTTTTAGGAAGTTGGGAGGCTTAAAAGTTTACTAATCATATTTTCAAGCAAATTTTACAAAACTTTTTTTTTATGAATCAGGAAATTACAGGAATAAACAAAGTGGATAAATTATATTTTTTTTTCACTAAACTGTTAATGGATCTACAATTTATTACACAACTTCTCCTGAACAAGGCAACACCCCAAAAGTGCCTGGAAACTGCGGTTTGGGCACACGGCAGCTATTTGGCTTTTGAAGCAAAAATTTGGCAGAAATAAATTGTGGAAGCCATGTCTCATTTCCAGAGCCCCTGAGAAGTTAGAACAGAATATAGTGACTCTCGGGGTGTAGTGACAGTGAGCATTCTGACACCACAAGTGTTTCCTGGAATTTTAGAACACTGGGCTATAACCATAAAAAAAAAAATAAGGTTACAATAATAAATCGATGACTCTCAAAAATTTTTTGTATATGGCTAATAAAAAGTACCCAGTAATTTATTAAGCCATTTCTCTCAAGTACAGCAATACCACATATATGGTCGTACACTATTGTTTGGGCACACTCAGAATTAGTCGCTATTTTGCTTTTAGAGCAAAGATTTTGCTAGAAAAGATTGCGGGAACCATTTACAGAGCTGATAACGTGTCCCCATTTGGGAAATTACACCCCTCAGGGAATTCATATACAAGTGTGCTGACTATTTTGACCCCACTGGTGTTTTCCAGGTGGATGTTGCACAGTAAAAATTGCAACTATGCCATTTTTGTGCTCAAAACATTATGCCCAACTTTTGTGTGGAACATGGAGATACCCTATTTTTCCTGATGAAAGATGAAGGACCTGAGTGGGGCCATTTTTTGTGCAACGGGTTGAAGCTTACTGGTACCATTTTGGGGTAGTTAAAATGTAACCATAATTTAATATATTTTTCATAAATCATTAGTACATGTGAAAATAAGAAAAAAAAAAAATTATATCTTATAAAATCTGCTTCTTTCTCTTTCTGGACTGATCATCTTTTACAAAATACTCAATTCATGGATAAAATGTGTATTCAGTGCAGACAGACTTTCCCATTACTGAGATAGGCGATGTCAGTTTGTGCTTGTAAAGTTCTATGGATGTTGTTTCAGGACAGCCTGCAGCAGAGCATCTATCTCCTGAATACAGATTATACCCATAAATAGAGACTGAAAGATCAATCCAGGAGGATATATCACAAAGCCCCGCTGCTCCTCTGAGGTTTGTTTTTTGTTTTATCCAATTCTGCCATATGGTCCCAGAGATGAGCTTTTTTTTGTTTTGTTTTTTTAAGGCGTTCACAAGGGAGTGTGGCTCACAGGATTCTCTGGAGGCATGTCTTTAGTCTGATCGGCATTATTACAATATGAGCCACACCCCCTTGTATGGACCATAAAAATTAGCCCATATCTCTGAATCCATTTGTCAGGTAAAAGAAAAAACGTGAATATTAGGGGGAGCAGCGGGAGTAAAATAAGAATAGCTGGCCACTTTTGACCTGGTGCCAGATTCTATTTTAAGGGGTACTCCGGGGAGATAATACATTTTTGTACTGTACTCGTACACTATAAAGAGGAGATGCCCAGTGCAGTTTTATTATCTTTGTAACCCTTGTAATTCCGTGTAACAGGATCTGTTCCCCCCTCCCGTCTGGGTCACTACATCATACATTAAGTGCTGCTCCCCCCCTTTAAGGAACAGCCAGCCTGAGAAGAGGGGTCGTGGCCACTCCCCTGCTCTCTGCAGAGAAACCCCTATTAGACTGGCTGATACCAGCGGAGAGCAGCATGGCTGCACAGGGGGAGGGGGGAGGGGGGGGGGCGACGACAGTGAAAGAGCAGATCCTGTCACAAGGAATTACGAGGGTTAAAAAGATTATATAACTGCACTGACCATCTCATCTTTATAGTGTATGAGTGCAGGAACAGTGCAATTTTTTTTTTATCTCCCTGCAGAGTACCCCTTTAACTCTTTACCCTGCCTTTGATGCAGGCTCAGAAACTGAGTCTGCATCTTTCCCTGCACATGATGGCTGTGGTTTTCAGCCATCATCTGCCTCTAACAACCGCGGGTGGAGTGCAGCTACTATTAATCTGTTAAATTCCAATGTCAATTTCTGACAGCGGCAATTACAGCGCGCCGGCGGGGTGGGGGTGTCATTCCATGTTCCCATCGGTTCCCCATGTGATACGATCATGGGGCGTCGATGAGTTTCTATGACAGCTGGGGGTCTGCTGAAGACTACAGTGTGTCATGATGGTACTTCTGTGAACTCCAGCTTCTGAGTGATTTTTGCTATATAAAGCAGTGCTACGGTATTGGTGTATATAGCAGAGCGATCGGACAATCACAGGTTCAAGTCGCCTAAGAAAACTAAGATTATTATTTAGCGGCCTCCAGCTCGACAAGTACAGTGAAAAGTAAAAAAAAGATTTTAAAAGTTCAAATCACCCCCCTTTTTGCTCCATTAAAATAAAAAATAAAATACAGTTATTTGCTATTGTTACATTCGTAAAAGTCCGATCTATCAAAATATAAAATTAACTGGATCGATAAACAGCAGAATGAGGTAAACAATTTAAATGCCAAAATTACATTTTTTCAGATGCCAAAAATATTGCCCAAAAAATTAAAGAGGCAATCATAAAAAAATTGTATCGATAAGAACGTCAGCTTGGGGTACAAACAATAATAGATTGAAAATTTAAAACGCTATGGGTCTTCAAAAATGGCGATGAAATCAAAAATTTATTTATTTTTTTTTTTTTTTACAAATTTCCAATTTTTTTTTCTTAAATAAAAAATATATACATGTGCATCTCACTAAATTAGAATATCATCAAAAAGTTAATTTATTTCAGTTCTTCAATACAAAAAGTGAAACTCATATAGAGTCATTACAAACAGAGTGATCTATTTCAAGTGTTTACGGTATTTCTGTCAATGTTGACGATTATGGCTTACAGCCAATGAAAACAAGTCATTATCTCAGTAAATTAGAATACTTTGTAACAGCTTGAAAAATGTTTTTAAAATCTGAAATGTTGGCCTACTGAAATGTATGTTCAGTAAATGCACTCAATACTTGGTCGGGGCTCCTTTTGCATCAATTACTGCATCAATGCGGCGTGGCATGGAGGCGATCAGCCTGTGGCACTGCTAAGGTGTTATGGAAGCCCAGGTGGCTTTGATAGCAGCCTTCAGCTCATCTGCATTGTTGGGTTTGGTGTCTCTCATCTTCCTCTTGACAATACCCGTAGATTCTCTATGGGGTTAAGGTCAGGCGAATTTGCTGGCCAATCAAGCACAGTGATACTGTTGTTTATAAACCAGGTATTGGTACTTTTGGCAGTGTGGACAGGTGTCAAGTCCTGCTGGAGAATGAAATTTCCATCTCCAAAAAGCTTGTCGGCAGAGGGAAGCATGAAGTGCTCTAAAATGTCCTGGTAGACGGCTGCGCTGACTTTGGTCTTGATAAAACACAGTGGACCTACACCAGCAGATGACATGGCTCCCCAAACCATCACTGATTGTGGAAACTTCACACTAGACCTCAAGCAGCTTGGATTGTGGCCTCTCCACTCTTCCTCCAGACTCTGGGACCTTGTGGAGTTTGTCAATGACTGCCTTCTGGACATCTGTCAAGTCAGCAGTCTTTCCCAGGATTATGGAGCCTACTGAAACAGACTAAGGGACCTTTTTAAATGCTTAGAAAGCCTTTGAAGGTGTTTTTTTTGTTAATTATTCTACTTTACTGAGATAATGACTTTTGTGTTTTCATTGGCTGTAAGCCATAATCATCAGCATTAACAGAAATAAACACTTGAAAATAGATCACTGTTTGTAATGACTATATATATATAATATATAAATATATAAATATATATATATATGAGTTTCACTTTTTGTATTGAAGAACTGAAATAAATTTAACTTTTTGATTCTAATTTAGTGAGATGCACCTGTACATGTTCGGTATCTCCCTAATCGGACTGAACTGCAGAATCGTATTGCCAGGTCATTTTTACCGTATAGTGAATATGGTAAATAAAAAAGATAAAAAACAATTGTGGAATTTCACCGCACTTGGAATTTTTAACCCACTTTCCAGTACATCACATAATAAAATAAATGTTGTCATTCAAAATTACAGCTTGTCCTGAAAAAAAAACAAGCCCTTATATGGCTATTTTAATGTACAAATAAAAAAGGTATGGCTCTTGGAAGAAGAAGAGGGAGAAAAAAAAAGGAAAATAGCCAGGTCTGGGAGGGGTTAAAAAAATATGACGTGTATAACATTTTAAGGTCTCCTAGGACTGTATCCAACTACATTAACTCAAAGACAACCTTAGTAATGTCACAGTATCCTCACAATACTGTGTATGGCTATGGGGAAACAGATGGTGACTGTCCTTCACTGCTGTACTGTAACAAACACACATTCACTGTTTTATGGCTTTCTCTCTTTATTGCTCAGCTAGGGAGATGATGTCACAGCTCATATCAAGACTCACACCAAAATGCCTGCTGCAATCCCTGCCTCTGCTTTTATACAGCCTGATAGTCCTTCAATAATTGGCTGTGTTATATCAGGCTCTGAAAGGCATTACAAGGAAGTCCACCTGGTCATGCCGGAGCTCAAGTAAGCCTTCTCTGGCTGTTTTCAGCCTTTTGCAATTTGAAAAAATGGCCGCGGCCATTTTAGTCAAATTGAATTGCAAATTATTTGAATTTGCCAAGTACAGAAAATTCCTAAAAATTAGACACTAATTTGATTTGCATGAAAACAATTTGCTCATTGGTAGTGAACATCTGCATTACTGTACAATCGGCTCTACTACATCTATACATTGAACATTTTTACATACAAGCACAGGAGGGGTATCTGGTTCTTCATGATACTGCCTTATCCGCTGTTCTCTCGTCTCCTGGATATGGGATATAGTTAAAAATAAACTCCGTTAATAAATCTGCAGGATCTGTTCACTTACATAATATTTAAAGGGAACCTGTCACCAGAAATCACACTATTAACCTGCAGATATGCGGTTAATCTGCAGGTTAACAGAGTTATTATGCTGCCCGGTGCCTGCACGCAGCCCTCTGCATTGCGGCCGGCTGCCAGCCAGGGCTGCTCTGTATTCTCAGAGCAATGACTGAACCCGCGGCGCCCCTGTCCCCACCCCCAATGACATAACATAACAATATTAATCTGCAGATTAACCGCATAGCTGCTGGTTAACAGTGTTATTTCTGGTGACAGGTTCCCTTTAAGTCGTATATGCAATTCCATATGCGTTACGGTTTACTTGTAAAGTATAGGAAAAGTGAATGTACATACCCCCATATGTTTGCTGTTAACATCTGGATCCAGGTAATGTGGGTTTATATTGAACGGTACCAATCCAAGAGCCTGAAGAGAGGGTGGGTACACAATTGGCATGTCGTTGGTGGTGTTGATGCTGATTGTAGCCACATTAGTACCAGCACTGGAACCTATATAAGGGATTCCATCCTGTAAATATCATGAATCAATGTTAGTAATTACTTTAAAAAAAACCTGGATAGCATTAAAAAAAAAGCTATACACACCTTG
Source organism: Phyllobates terribilis (assembly GCF_046119375.1). Taxonomy (NCBI): domain Eukaryota; kingdom Metazoa; phylum Chordata; class Amphibia; order Anura; family Dendrobatidae; genus Phyllobates; species Phyllobates terribilis. Next base: position 49,273,896 of record NW_027362769.1, on the reverse strand, counting down.
ACAAAATGCTTTTAATTCCGTCCCGCCTAAGGCAGATTTCCCCTTTCTGACCAGGCCAAATTTTTTAAATCTGATATGTCACTTTAAGTGTTAATAACTCAAGATTGCATATATCCCAGTAATTCATAGATTGTATTTCCTTGACACTTTATACTTTGTTTGTGGTAAATTTAGGTTGATACAGGTTGCATTTATTCATAAAAACATCATAAATTTGACAAATGTAGAAAGAGTCCCAATTTTTGAATTGTTTTGCTCTTAAGGGCGCAGTCAGAAGGCCGTATAACACGGATGACGATCGCATCGCAATGTTCGGACGGGCAGGCGGGCGGCTCTCCTGACGCGAGCGTGACACCATGCATTTCTATGCAGCTGTCACGAGCAGGTCAGGAGAGCCGCCGACCAGTCCGAGCATTGCAATGTGATCGTTATCCATGTTATACAGCCGTCTGACTGCACCCCAAAGGAAATCTGTCTATATGGGCATGTAGATCATAGGAAGTTGAATAAAATGATATCTTGATATTTGCAATCCGATGTCTTATTACAGAGAAATCAACATTTTTCTTAAATGTAAATGAGCTGTTAAAGGGAATCTGTCAGCAAATTTTTTGCTATTTAATCTGAGAGTAGCATAATATAGGGCAAGTGAGCCCTTGAGAAAGCATCGTATGTGAAACGTACGTCGGGGTGGTTGTGGCAGTCCTCACATCATATTATGGGTAAGCAACGCGAATATATCTTTGTCTGGTCATGCTTCCTCTTTACATGTACTAGCATATTGTTAATATTTACATGTGATACTTGCCATAGATTTTTTGTCTGTATGACCTTGATTTCTTTGTGGATTTGTGCCCCTTTCATATCTAATTATTTATAAGTTATTGCACACCAACATGGAAATCCTCATCATACCTTATGGACATTTAACTTAGATACCTATATATCCATGCCGTTTTCACCAATTCTAATAACTTTAGATTGGACTTAAATGGGAGCCATTTGCTTGCACTTTGCCACTTATTACTGTTCTGTGGGATTATCTGCCTATTTTTGCTTGAATTTCCTCTAAAACCTTATATTTTGTGCACTAGTATATGTTTTTTAACCGTGCATCATAAAATTGATTTATATTTAAATGTGCGAGTGGTTTTGCGGATACCTTTGGTATATTCATATATAGGCATTGATATCGGGGAGTTATCCACTACACTGATTAATTCCAGTGATTGATGGAGAGATCTATACTATTATGTCTCTAGCCAGAGTTAATACCAATATATGCTTTTTGAATATTTGAGTAGATGTATTAACTTAGATTACTGGGTGCAGCCGTTGTGACACAGTCAGAGTTCTTGAATGTAGCATGAAGCAGAGCTGAGAAAGCTGCCCCCACCCACACCAGGTTCTGTATGTACGTAGTCTATTGACTGTGAGCTGTTTATCAGAGGAGGAGATGAAGTCGGACCAGGAAGTACACGGCACAAAGTCCAACAGAGATCCAGAGTGATAAATCCTTCACTGCAAGTAAATAGCACACAGCCAAAAAACTGACACATTGTTGAAATCTGTGTTTCATCCCCTATTTCCTGCTATCTACAGATTAAATTTAAAAAAACCTGCTGACAGATTCCCTTTAATAAGAGCTATGGGCTGGACACTGATCTGCATGAGAATCTGCCTTATTTTAAATGAAAGGGGGAGTTATCAGTCTGAGACATGTACATCAGGAGAGCAGACTTTGTCATTACATGTCTCACACTGATAACAGCCCTTTTACTTAAAATAGTTAATGTGTTTTAATTGGTGAAACACTTGTTCATGTTTTTTTTTCCATTTTATTATGTGGGTTTTTTAGTGGGAAGTATAAGCTTATAGCAGGCTCTAACAGGCCACCATAGCCTCAGACCTATAGGTTTTCTTCGACCTCCAGCAGCCATGACAACCATTGGCACATCGTAATGGCACTACAACTAAATGACATGATTGCTATTGATTATGGCATATATACAGTTAAACAACAAAGGATGGTGCTGCCATTGATGTGGGAGCTCGACTGTCAGTTAAGTCCTGTGCAAACATGATCACCATGACGTACCTGTACGTCATATTGCGGGAACACCTTCGCTGTTATGATATACTTGTACATCATGTCAGGAAGGGGTTAAAGAGGACCTGTCACCCGGTCAAAAGTGGCCAGGATTTGAGTTTCCCTGAGTATTCTGCTGTTTTGCTAAATCCGCCAAATGCTTTCAGTGATACGTACCTTTTATAGTGCATATTTTTATGGTCTTTACCACAAGTGCGTTGCTCACAGGATTCTCTGGGGCGTGAATTTAGACAACCCGGCATTATTATCCTGTGAGCACTGCCTCCTTGGTAACTTGGTAAAGTCCATATAAATTAACACTAACTATATATAATAGCTATGGCAAAAATGAAGAGACCACTGCACAGTTTTCTAAAAATCCCCATCTCTACATGTCTGACAGCCATTCCATTCCAGTGTCAGTTGAATTCCAACCAAAGTACACCTCATTCTACTTAATGTGCTTATGATTAGGTGATCACCTGAACCAAATCTTATGTAACGAGGGAAAGTATAAAAAACACTGCTGTAGTCTTCACAATCCTCTTGCAATAGGACAAGCTGGATGGCAAAACAAGAGCTAGGAATAGCCCAAAGGTAATTTGAATGAAAAAATAACTTTTAACCATGCCAAAGGAATTGAAAAGAAAAGTCTTAAGTGAGGAAAAGAAGGGCTCAATTCCGGCTTTACTAGCAGAGGGATACAGTGAGCGTCATGTTGCCTCCATCCTTAAAATTTCGAAGACAGCAGTCCATTACAACAAGGTCAAGCAGCAGACATTTGGGACAACAAAGCTACAGACCGGCAGAGGTCAAAAGTGACTCTCCACTGACCGGGATGACCATCATCTTATTCGAATGTCACTCAGCAACCGCAGGATGACATCAAGTGGCCTACAAAAGAAATGGCAAATGGCAGCTGGGGTGAAGTGCACGACAAGAACAGTTCGCAACAGGCTCCTAGAGGCAGGGCTCAAGTCATGTAAAGCTAGAAAAAAGCCTTTCATCAATGAGAAGCAAAGGAGAGCCAGGCTGAAGTTTGCCAAAGACCATAAGGATTGGACCATAGAGGACTGGAGTAAGGTAATCTTCTCTGAGGAGTCGAATTTTCAGCTTTGCTCAACACCTGGTCGTCTAATGGTTAGACAGAGACCTGGAGGGGCATACAAGCCACAGTTTTTTGCACCCACTGTGAAATTTGGTGGAGGATCGGTGATGATCTGAGGATGCTTCAGCAAGGCTGGAATTGGGAAGGTTAATCCTTGCGAAGGATGCATGAATCAAGCCGCATACAAGGTTATCCTTGAAAAACACTTCCTTCTGCTCAGGCAATGTTCCCCAACTCTGAGGACAGTTTTATCCAGCAGGACAATGCCCCATGCCACACAGCTAGGTTAATCAATGTGTGGATGAAGGAGCACCACATCAAGACCCTGTCATGGTCAGCCCAAGCTCCAGACCTGAACCCTATTGAAAACCTCTGGAATGTAATCAAGAGGAAGATGGATAATCATATGCCATCAAACAAAGAAGAACTGCTTACATTTTTGTGCCAGGAGTGGCATAAGGTCACCCAAAAGCAGTGTGAAAGACTGGTGGAAAGCAGCCAAGACGCATGAAAGCTGTGATTAAAAATCATGGTTATTCCACCAAATATTGATTTCTGAACTCTTCTGGCGTTCAAACAGGAGTATTGTTGTTTCTAAATGAATAAGAACTTGTTTTCTTTGCATTATTTGAGGTCTGAAAGCACGGTTTATTTTTTATTGTTTTGACGATTTCTCATTTGCTGCAAATAAATACAAAATTTTTAGCTTTGAATTTCAGAGACATGTTGTCAGTAGTTTACAGAATAAAACAACAATGTACATTTTACTCAAAAAATATGCCTATAAAGAGAAAAATCAGAGAAAATGAAAATTTTGCAGTGGTCTCAATTTTTGCCAGAGCTGTATAATACACTGCTCCAAAAAATAAAGGGAACACTTAAACAACAGAATATAACTCCAAGTAAATCAAACTTCTGTGAAATCAAACTGTCCACTTAGGAAGCAACACTGATTGACAATCAATTTCACATGCTGTTGTGCAAATGAAATTGACAATAGATGCAAATTATTGGCAATTATCAACTCACCCTCAATAAAGGAGTGGTTCTGCAGGTGGGGACCACAGACCACATCTCAGTACTAATGCTTCCTGGCTGATGTTTTGGTCACTTTTGAATGTTGGTTGTGCTTTCACACTCGTGGTAGCATGAGACGCTCTACAACCCACAGAAGTTGCTCAGGTAGTGAAGCTCATCCAGGTTGGCACATCAATGCGAGCTGTGGCAAGAAGGTTTGCTGTGTCTGTCAGCGTAGTGTCCAGAGGCTGGAGGCGCTACCAGGAGACAGGCCAGTACACCAGTAGACGTGTAGGGGGTCGTAGGAGGGCAACAACCCAGCAGCAGGACCGCTATCTCGGCCTTTGTGCAAGGAGGAACAGGAGGAGCACTGCCAGAGCCCTGCAAAATGACCTCCAGCAGGCCACAAATGTGCATGTGCCGGCACAAACGGTTAAAAACCGACTCCATGAGGGTGGTATGAGGGCCCGACGTCCACAGATGGGGGTTGTGCTCACAGCCCAACACCGTGCAGGACGCTTGGCATTTGCCACAGAACACCAGGATTGGCAAAGTTGCCACTGGCACCCTGTGCTCTCAGATGAAAGCAGGTTCACACTGAGCACATGTTACAGACGTGACAGAGTCTGGAGATGCCGTGGAGAGCGATCTGCTGCCTGCAACATCTTTCAGCATGACCGGTTTGTCAGTGGGTCAGTAATGGTGTGAGGTGGCACTTCTTTGGAGGGCCGCACAGCCCTCCATGTGCTCGCCAGAGGTAGCCTGACTGCCATTAGGTACCGAGATGAGATCCTCAGACCCCTTGTGAAACCATATGCTGGTGCGGTTGGCCCTGGGTTCCTCCTAATGCAGGACAATGCCAGACCTCATGTGGCTGGAGTGTGTCAGCAGTTCCTGCAAGATGAAGGCATTGAAGCTATGGACTGGCCCGCCCGTTCCCCAGACCTGAATCCCATTGAGCACATCTGGGACATCATGTCTCGCTCCATCCTCCAACGTCTCGTTGCACCACAGACTATCCAGGAGTTGGCGGATGCTTTTGTCCAGGTCTGGGAGGAGATCCCACAGGAGACCATCCGCAACCTCATCAGGAGCATGCCTAGGCATTGTAGGGAGGTCATACAGGCACTTGGATGCCACACACAATACTGAGCCTCATTTTGACTTGTTTTAAGGACATTACATCAAAGTTGGATCAGCCTGTAGTGTGTTTTTCCACTTTAATTTTGGGGGTGACTGCAAATCCAGGCCTCTGTTGGTTAATAAATTTGATTTCCATTGATGATTTTTGTGTGATTTTGTTGTCAGCACATTCAACTTTGTACAGAACAAAGTATTCACTGAGAATATTTCATTCATTCAGATCTAGGATGTGTTATTTGAGTTTTCCCTTCATTTTTTTGAGCAGTGTATATAACATACACATACTCATTGCCACTTTTGACCTGGTTACAAGCCCTGTTTAAAATGCTTCTCTATCTCCCAATACACCATTACTAGCAGGGGTCTCAAAATTGTCTGGGTATATGGGCCGCACATAGAAAAAAATTTAATTTGATGGGCCACATTCTTTGCAGGAGGAGATGACATTTTTAGTGATACCATTTTTTTTCTATACATCTTTTGAGCATTTTGTTTTACATTTGTGCTGTGTTATTTATTTACTTGTTATAAATGCCATTAATTGTATGGGTTATGGTACAGTTTTATAGCTTGGGTCAATACGGATGTGGCGAAAACAAATGTGCACTTTTTTTTTTGTTTCCTTTAGTTTGTACATAAAACAGCATTTTTAGTGACAAAATATTTTATTTTTTTTCATACTTTATTTTGATGTATTTATTTTTAATTTTTACAATTTTGTATTTCCTTTTCTTTGTCCCCAATTGGCGCCATACAATATTATTGTCTTACAATTAGCACCATATAGTAATTCTGGCAAAGATATTGTACTATCCTGGTCCCCATATTACAGTAATGTCCCCCATCCTGGTCCCTATCCTGTAGTAATGTCCCCCTTCCTGGTCCCTATCCTGTAGTAATGTCCCCCTTCCTGGTCCCAATCCTGTAGTAATGTCCCCCTTCCTGGTCCCTATCCTGTAGTAATGTCCCCCTTCCTGGTCCATATCCTGTAGTAATGTCCCCCATCCTGGTCCCCATATAGCAGACATGTCTCCCCCAGCCTGGTCCCCATATAGCAGTCATGTCCGCTCAGCCAGGCATCAGCGGCCCCTTGGACCAAGCCACATCATTTCAGGAGCTCACGTGCCTGCTGGCAGCATGAAACAGCCTGAGGGGCCACGTGTTTGAGACCCCTGATTACTAGCATTGAAGGACAGAGGATCGTGACCATATGCCTTACTACTAAGGAGGCTCGACACAAAGTAAAAAAAAAAAAAGATGTCGGCTCCGCCTGGTGGGTTAGTTTTAGACTAGTGTCCATAGGAGGCAGACACTACCTGTATCAGGTCTGCATGATTTTTTCCAGATTGTGTGGGTGTCCCCAACCTCATGTTCACCATCACAGGGAGAACACAGTGTGCAGTCCACAGTAGTGTACCTCCCTGTGGATGCCATTTCTGCTGGTGTCCATGTAAAACCACTGAAGGGATGACCCTGCGGACGTCTGAAGATATCGAACAGAGTATAATTCCTCAGAAGCTCCCACATGCCCAACTCCCACAGGATTCTATCTTCCCTGGGGTCTTCCTCCTCTTTATTCCTTCTCCACTGTTTTACAGCCTCTTTTGCTGTATTTTTTGCCATTTCTCTGTTGCTACTGTTGGGACTCCGGTGCCTTTTTACGTCAATCTATGCGGGTTTTCAGTGGTCCCAGTTGCCATCCTCCCTTTCTCCCTGAATAGCAGGACCATAGTATGTCATAGAGCATGCTTTATCCCCTCCATGAGCGCTTTTGCGCTATATTCTTGAGGAGGGGCTTATTTTCCTGGGTTTTCTGCATTTCTGCAGGCGCCTTTTCTGTTTCAATTCACCTATCCTAGGACTCGTCCTTTCCACAAGCATCAAACAGATTCCAGGCAGGAGAGCCAGCTGTTTTTCACCACCAGCGCCATTTAAAGGACAAAAATCTGCAGTCTTAACAGCTTCTGCATCTTTCTGGTATACCAGTAACCGCCCTTCTGGGCCTTTTTCAATTCTTTCCATGCACTGAAGCCCTCCCACCCAGAAGATCCCCTGTCATACTTGGTCAACTGGTCCATACCTCCCTCAGGAGATAACCAGGAATCTCATCTTTCTAGAGACACTACTTTGCCTTTTCTGATGCTGCATCGCTCAGTGACTCGCTGGGTAATAAGATTGACAATCTCCACCTTAGAGCCTGGACTAAAGATCTTCACCAGGTTTTATCTTCTGGGGACACTTACCAGGATCCTCTTGACGTGTCTTCATGTTTACTGCATGCTTCAAAGTTATTTGCAATGTTTCTCATGTATAAGCATAGCAGATGGCCCGCTCTGCAGCCAATTCTATGGCTATCCTGTGCTCATCTTGGTTCAGAACCTGGTCTGCTGGGCACCCCTTCACAGGAGACCAGCGCTTTAGAATGCGCCTACATGACATCATCAAGTTAATTCCTGGGGACTAGAGTGCTCTGTTTCCTTAGAACCGTAGGCACTCTCTGCTCCCTGGATTTTTTCTGCTACTCCTTTTCCCGCAGAAGAGTCAATAAGTCGTCCCGACCCTCCAATTCCAGGCAGCTCTCTCTTCCATTGCTGTAAAGTCTTCCCTTGCTGAGTCACCTTCTCAGGTGGGGGGACTTTTTCTCTAATTCAGACCGATCTGTATGACGCCGTGGTAACTCTGTGTTGGAATACCAAATTCGCCTCCCTGCCCCCAAACAGTTTTTGTTCCCTTCATCCCCTCTGAGGGCTGGACCTTGCAAGCTCTCCTTCTTATGAGCAATCCATGGCCTTTATCCAAGAACTCCTTGTTTCAGATCTGTAATGTTTCCAAGGACAGTATTGCAACCTGTTCACAGTTCCAAAGGAGGATGGCTTGGTCAGACCTACTTGGTCCTACTATGGCTAGTGTAAACAAAAGGACTTCCATCCCATGGTTTTCACCATTTCTAGGATACCTTCCTTTATTCAGTCGACTATGGATGTACTGTAGGTCTCAGTCTTGCCTCTCTCAAGGGATAATTTTCTGCTCTTTCAATATATGCTTTCTTTTCACAAGCAGGTTAAACCTTCCTCCAGACTCTGACACATTTCACGCCTCCTTACAGACATCCAAGGAGCTTTGGCACCTCTTCATTTTTCTGACTATACTCCAGGAGTCTACCACTGAGCTTCTCCGCAGAATCTCCACAAGGCCTTTTTCATGGATAGTAGCATTTCAAGTAGCCTTGATGTGCAGGGGGTGTGAGATTGATGACCTTTCCTGTAGGACTCCTTGCCTCTGTCTCAGTCCTGCAAGGCTGCCACCTGGGCCTGTGTCCACACCTTCATCACATTCTACAACAATCACTCTAAGGTGTCTTTGGACCATTAATATATATGATTTTTTTTAGTACAATGTCCAGAGCTCCTTGTTCCTCCTCACCTGCATAAACACAATGGGAAGAAGCTTATATAAAGCAGAATGTGAGCATGCACACGGCTTCTTCATAGGAGTTAAAAAAAAAACAGCAGAGTTGAGGATGGGTGTTATATCATGTAAATATACTACCAGAACCATAATTGATGACCAAGAAAATCTTCACTGGCAGTCTCTTCCAAGCAAAGTACGCAAAGTTTCATATAATAAAAACATATTAGAACATCTGAATGACTAATAAATATCTATGGGATGTTCATTTTTTTATTGCCGTCAGTAAAACAACTCAGCTTAAAATGATTAATTAATCTAAGAGCATATATTACCTCAATCACCTTTTTCCTGATGACCGGTATTAAATTATTGTCATACAAAGCTTTTAGAAGACGGAATGTATTACCACCACCTGCAGGCAGGAAAAACCAAACAAAATCGTCATTAATTATCGGTTTACTATTCCTATTAAGCACAAAAGACACAGTGGTATGAATTTTAGAATAATATACACAAGTATCACAGACATTTAGAGGGAGGTGGGATAAATAGAAATAATATAGATTTCTATGCAGGTGGCTGACAGGTTGACTAAAGACGGGACAAATATGGTTGCAATTTTCTATCCACCATTTTAGTTGAATGAGCAGCCTATAAATGCAAATATCTAGCAGGGAGGAAACTGTTACAAGTGCAAGCAATGTGCCTCACTCTAGAAAAAGTAGTAGAAGGATGCAGTACACAAGCAGGCAGATGGTATTCATTTGTATTTGTATTTATGTATGTAAATTGCAGTAAGCGAATGATAATATCTACAATGAACGTTAATATGAACCGGTTTTTATTTGGTTCGCAATGACTTGTATGTTTTTTTATTTGTGGTTGTTTTATTTAGTTTTGATTGTTTCTAAAAACAAAATTAAAATGTTAATGTATTTTGATAGCTTTCATAATAAAAAAATGATCTGATTGAGAAAAAGTAGAAGAATAAATATTAAAGGGAATCTGTCACCTGGTTTTTACTACCCCATCTGAGAGCAGCATGATGTAAAGGCTGGGACCCTGATTTCAGAGGTTTATCTGCTGCAGATCTGCCCGTTCTCTAAATGCAGAGCTCTGTATAACCCCACCCACATCACTGACAGCTTTGTGTGTACACTGTGCATAGGCAGAAGGCTGCCAATCAGTGGTGGAGGGGGGGGGGTTATACAGGGCTCATGAATATGGAATATGAAGGACTACATGGCAGTAGGTTTACAAGTCTTCTGGTGATAATCTCCTGCTGATAAAACAGTGAATTTATCAATGCAGGCAGCCTAGTAGGTGTCCCTGAAATTAGGGTCTCTGTCTCTACATTATGCTGGTTTCACATGGGGTATTAAAAACCTGATAACAGATTCCCTTTAAGGCAGATCTGTCAAAATAATAAAAAGCCCCATTAAAGCAACGTATATTAAACCAAATGACAGAAAAATACACATAAAAATATTGTGCCATTTGGTTAAAAACAGATATGACAAAACACAGCTACCTCACCATCAACTGTGTTTATGAAAAGAACACTGCCCGTCCCCTTCACAAATCACTTACAGTTGCTGATGTATAGACGATGTATGATGATGTATAGTATTACATTTAAAATTAAAATACACCTTAATCTTTCCTTTTTTTTTAGAAAGTGGACTAATTAGAAATGGTTAAAAATCATCATTTTGAATGAGATATCTTTCTCTTTTGAACAAGCCCGTTTTGGTAAATGATAAAATATTTAAAGGGGTTTTCTGGGCTAAACATTAATATCTGAAGATAGTTGGTTACTGCAGATTGTAAGATACACGCTATCAAGATTCTCCTCTTTTTCCAACCCAAGCTGAGCTTCATAGGATAATGTCATTTTAACTACTCTATTTTTCACACTATAAGACACACTTTTTTCCTCCAAAATTTTGGAGAAAATAGGGGGGTGTGTCTTATAGTCCGGATGTATGGTACCTTATAATCTGTCTGTGGATGGTGGAGTGGGAGCGGGTCACAGGAGGCAGGATCCGGCTGCTGAGGCTAACACTGTGCCCGCTGTTAAAGAAAATTAATATTCACTGCTCCCAACGCCCATGGGAGAGGAGAGCAGTGAATGTTCATTTTCTTTAATAGCGGGCACATGTGATCGCCCAGCTGCTATGGCTAACAGTGTGCGCGCTATTAAGGAAAATAAATATTCACTACTAGCAGTGAATATTCCGGCAGCTGACCTCAGCGTGTGAGGGAACATGGCAGTGACATCATGTGTGGCTCACACGCTGAGATCAGCAGCTGGCATCAGAACAGGACGCAGCGCTGGAGCAGAGGGAAGGAAGGTGAGTAGAATGGTTTATTTTTTTTTTATGTGTGCAGCGTGATGGGGATGGACGGGGCCATGCATACCAGGATGGGGTGATATATATATATATATATATATATATATATATATATATATATATATATATATATATATATATATATATATATATATAACACACATACATACCATTATGGTGGATATTAGTACAGAATTGAGGGACATTACCTCCATAACAATAACAATGTTAGCAGCAGACCTCCTTCCCATAACAGTGCATCATGAGCACATTTTTTGCTTAAATTTTTTCTATTTTCCTACTCTAAAATCTAGGTGTGTTTTATGGTCCGTTGTGTCTTATAGTCCAAAAAATATGGTATATATCACAATAATGTGTTATTGCAGTATACAGTATAATTCATCAAATGATCGCAGGTTTAGATTTTCCCACATTAGATTTAAAAATAAGCATACATTGTATTGCTGAGTCCATAAAAGTCTTATGTGTGAAAATAAGATTGAATAACCCAATGGCTAAATGCCGTAAGGATTAAAAAAATCGGAAAGCCAGAAATATGGTCTTTTGGTTGCCACAACTCTGCCAAAAAATGCATTAAGAAGAGATCAAAACTTTGTAACTACCCTAAAACTGTATCAATAAAAAACATCAGCTCTCAAAGCAAATAAACAAGCCTCCATACAGCTCCATTGATGGAAAAATGAAATGTCTCCGAAAATGGCGACATTTATTTATTTATTTGGCTACGTTCAGTAAATGGAGGTGTGGGTCGCTTTTTAGAAAATGTGTAAGTACTGTATATTAAATATCTTTTACAATAAGTACAAAGAAAAATATGAAAGCATTACCAATAAATATGGCCTCTGATTTTAGTACTGAATCTACAGGATCAGCAGCTTCATGGATGCTGTCCAACGCATAACCTGAAAAAATAAACACTCACACTGTTAGACAATCAAAAACTAATTTTATCCCCAGCATTAAGAGGCAAAATAAAGTATTTCTCCTTTAACTTTTAGCAACACCCACATTCTGCTTATGCGGAGAACTATTAAAGTGGCAGTGCCTGCAGTCTAAATGTGTATCATCAGAAATCTCAGATGGCAAATGGATGTAATGACAATGATGACATTTTTCGGGTACATTTACACAATGCAGACATATTTTTTCTGCCAACTGTCAAACAAATGTGACAAAACTGAATTTATTTATTTTTTTGCTGTGACTTTGCAAACTTTGACAAAAAAAACCCAAAAAGACCAGTCTATGTAAAAATGAACTTTGGGCAATTTTTATGCAATTCCAAAATATGATCATATGTATTTTTAGCATTTTTTAATTTGGAGCAACTTACTGTCTTAGTCACTACAGAGAAAGGCAAGTATCGATAACTAACAATTTACTTGTAACAGCAACAATAAGACAGTGGACGGATCTATTCACAATTACCAAGCTTTCACTTACCCAAGCTCTCAAATTTTTGCCTAGCAGTTTTAGCATAATCATCTCTGTCCTGGAGGGCATAAGGAATGAAAAGAACTCGTTTCACTTCTCTGAAAATAATAAGATGTCAGCATTTATTTCTGAGGACCAAACTATTTGAGTACAATTTTTCATTTCATTATGCATTAGTGCAGGTTAATTCATGAATCCAGATTCCCTATGATTTATTTATTTTATAAATATATTTAATTCCTTCCTGATCGGCCGAATTTTCATTTCTGAACTTTTTATTTAGCATAATTTTCCCTGCCCTTCTGCCAAAAGTCATAAATCTTTCTTTTAATCATGAACACAGCCATATGAGGGTTTTTTGTTGTTGTTGTTGGACTGGTTGTAGGTTTGAAAGACATCAATCACTTTACCATATAAGGTATTGTAAAATGGGGGAAAAAATTCCAAATGGGATGAAATGGTAAAAAAAGTAATCCCGCCATTGTTGTTTTGAGTTTTGCTTTTATGGCACTCATTTTGCAGTAAAAATGATCTTGTCTTTGCTTCTTCAGGTTGGCGTGATCACAAACCTTATATACTGTAGAATAAAATAAAATAAAAAAAAAAACAACTTTGCATGGTGCGTGGCCTAGTGCAGCATGGAGTAGGACGCAGCACAGAAGGCTCCCGATCTATATGTGAGATCTTAGTCTGCTCCCCCTTCTGCTACACACTGAACACCGGGAGAGGAGGTGTGAATATCCCTGGAAGCTTCAGACCCGACTTCTGGAGTGCTGCAGCCGGTAGAATGACCCACCGGAGACAGAAAGATCCCGGAGTGGCAGTAAGGGCGCATGGCCAAGATGGTGCCAACGCCATAGCTGAGGCTGAGGAAGCCAACGCTGCCCTAGCAAGTATGATGGAGGTGGTGGCGAAAATAGAGCGGTTTGCCCGCCTGAAAAATGAGTCTGCTAACATACATACTACTGCTACAGTACCTTATAAATCTGTTGATGGCAGCCTAATAGGAGAAGAAGCGAGGGGGGGGGGGTGTTTATATGTAAAATCATCCTTAAAACCCATTTTGCGTGAGAACATATGTGAATCTAATGAAAATGTAGAGTCCCTGTGGGTGGAGATAAGGGGAGGGGGAAAAAATAATAAATTACTGATAGGGGTTTGTTATAAGTCTCCAAAAATAATGGAAGCAGCGGAGAATATCCTCATAAAGCAAATAGATGAAGCAGCAACTCAAGGAGAAGTCATTATTATGGGGGACTTCAACTACCCTGAAATACATTGGGGAACAGAAACCTGTAGTTCCAGCAAAGGTAATAGGTTTTTGACAACTATGAGAGACAATTACCTTTCACAACTGGTTCAGGACCCAACGAGAAGGGGGGCACTGCTAGACCTAATATTAACCAACAGGCCAGACCGCATATCAAATATACGAGTTGGGGGTCACTTGGGTAATAGTGATCACAAAATAATAAGTTTTCATGTATCCTTTAATAAGATGTGTAGTAGAGGGGTTACAAGGACACTAAACTTCAGGAAGGCAAATTTCCAACGGTTAAGAGATGATCTTAGTGCAATAAACTGGGACGATATCCTGAGACATAAAACTACACAAAGCAAATGGGAGACATTTATTAGCATCCTGAATAGGACCTGTGCACAATATATACCCTATGGGAATAAGCATGCTAGAAATAGGAGGAAACCTCTATGGCTAAATAGAGCTGTAAGGGGCGCAATAAGTGACAAAAAGAAAGCATTTAGAGAACTAAAGCAAGTAGGTAGTGATGAGGCATTAAATAAATACAGAAAATTAAATAAATTCTGGAAAAACCAAATCAAGGCAGCAAAGATTGAGACAGAGAGACTCATTGCCAGAGAAAGTAAAAATAATCCCAAAATATTCTTTAACTACATAAATAGTCTGGGTGAAATGGAGGATGAGGAAAAAGCCAATATGCTAAATGATTTTTTTTTCAACAGTATTTACACAAGAAAATCGCATGACAGAAAACATGATCAGTGATAACAAAAATTCTCCATTAAATGTCACTTGCTTAACCCAGAGACAACCAGCAGACACACAGCCCCCCTAAAAAATAACTTTTATTAATAATCTCTAAAAAGGACCTAAAAGTCCATAGACAAACAACAATAATACTCTAAATCAGGGTTCCCCAACTCCAGTCCTCAAGGCCCACCAACAGGTCATGTTTTCAGGATTTCCTTAGTATTGCACAGGTGATGGAATTATTGCCTGTGCAATACTAAGGAAATCCTGAAAACATGGCCTGTTGGTGGGCCTTGAGGACTGGAGTTGGGGAACCCTGCTCTAAATGATAGGACATATAGAATCAGGTAATACACCGACCGGGAGGGAATACAAATTAAAGCTGTCCCTGTTATGTCCCTAAATCCTGTCCCTGCCTGACAGCGGAGGTTGGCACCCTAATTTGTACTATTTCTCTACACATGCAGCATTGTCTGGCAATCTGGGGTGAGGGATTGAAGTCCTCCCCAGATCCCCTGATGAACCCTGGTGGAAACTAGGGGGAAACGCGTTGGGACTACTAAGGATAAGTGTCATTTTGTTTTTTTTTACTTATTAATGATATCTACTTTAATTTGTATTCCCTCCCGGTCGGTGTATTACCTGATTCTATATGTCCTATCATTTAGAGTATTATTGTTGTTTGTCTATGGACTTTTAGGTCCTTTTTAGAGATTATTAATAAAAGTTATTTTTTAGGGGGGCTGTGTGTCTGCTGGTTGTCTCTATTTATTAGGCCCCTCATGTGATATTTTGTCTAGGTGTTCACTTGCTTAACCCAGCAGGAAGTACCCGGGCCCTCTAAAAATCACTAAAGTTGACAAATCCCCGGGCCTGGATGGGATACACCCGCGAGTACTGCAGGAATTAAGTAACGTCATAGATAGACCATTATTTTTAATATTTAAAGATCCCATAATAACAGGGTCTGTACCACAGGACTGGGGTATAGCAAATGTGGTGGCAATATTCAAAAAGGGGACAAAAACCGAAGTTGAAAATTATAGGCCTTTAAGCTTAACCTCTACTGTGGGTAAAATCCTGGAGGGTTTCCTAAGAGATGCTATACTAGACTATCTGAAGAAGAATAACCTCATGACCCAATATCAACATGGGTTTACGAGGGACCGTTCCTGTCAAACTAATCTGATCAGTTTTTATGAGGAGGCAAGTTCCGGACTGGACCAAGGAAATGCAGTGGATGTTGTGTATATGGACTTTTCAAAAGCTTTTGATACGGTTCCACACAAAAGGTTGATACATAAAATGAGAACAATGGGGATAGGGGAAAATATATGTAAGTGGGTTAAGAACTGGCTCAGTGATAGGAAACAAAGGGTGGTTATTAATTCAACACACTCAGACTGGGTCACAGTTAACAGTGGGGTACCACAAGGGTCGGTATTAGGCCCACTTCTTTTTAACATATTAATGACCTTGTAGGGGGCATACAGAGTAGTATTTCAATATTCGCAGATGACACTAAACTCTGCAGGGTAATCAATACAGAGGAGGACAATTTTATATTACAGGAGGATCTATGTAAACTAGAAGCTTGGGCTGATAAATGGCAAATGAGCTTTAATGGGGATAAATGTAAGGTAATGCACTTGGGCAGAGGAAATAAAATGTATAAATTATATGCTTAATTGTAAAACACTGGGCAAAACTGTCACTGAAAAAGACCTGGGTGTATTGGTGGACGACAAGCTCACGTTTGGTGGTCAGTGTCAGGCAGCTGCTGCAAAGGCAAATAAAATAATGGGATGCATTAAAAGAGGCATAGATGCTCATGAGGAGAACATAATTTTACCTATATACAAGTCACTAGTGCGACCACACTTAGAATACTGTGTACATTTCTGGTCTCTGGTGAGAAGAGCGACCAAGGTTATTAGAGGACTGCGGGGTCTGCAATACCAAGACAGGTTATTACACTTGGGGTTATTTAGTTTGGAAAAACGAAGGCTTAGGGGTGATCTTATTACTATGTACAAGTATATGAGGGGACAGTACAAAGACCTTTCTACTGATCTTTTTACTCTGAGGCCTGAGACGGGGACAAGGGGGCATCTTTTACATCTGGAGGAAAGAAGGTTTAATCATAATCACAGACGCGGATTCTTTACTGTAAGAGCAGTGAGACTATGGAACTCTCTGCCACATGATGTTGTAATGAGTGATTCACTACTAAAATTTAAGAAGGGCCTGGATGTCTTTCTTGAAAAGTATAATATTACAAGTTATATATACTAGATTAATTGATAGGGCGTTGATCCAGGGAACTAGTCTGATTGCCGTATGGAGTCAGGAAGGAATTTTTTTTTACCCATTGTGGAGCTTAGTGTTTGCTACATGTTTTTTTTTGCCTTCCTCTGGATCAACATGTTAGGCTATGGGTTGAACTAGATGGACTTAGTCTTCATTCAACCTTAAAAACTATGACTATAACTAAGAAATAGAGGAGCAGCAATCTTCAGCAGAGCATGCTCTGCATGACTCTCTGGAGGGGGAGCTTGTTTGCCAGGCTGCAGGGAGTGAGGAGTTGTCTGAGCCGACTATCATGGATGTGTTTTCTGTGGTATCTTTCTGCAAGTCTACATTAACCACTCTGACCCAACAAGTGGGTAGCATATAAGAGGACAAGTCTAATATTAAATCTGTGCTTAAGGGGGTTATTGAAAGAACGAGTGCGGTGGAGGAGAGAGTGAGTGCTAATGAGGACGATATTCGGAATGTTAAAAAGGTTCAAAATAAATCAGTTCAATGGCTATCAGAACTGGTTGCCAAGTCGGATGATTTAGAGAACCGCATGAGAAGAAATAACCTAATAATAGGAATCCCTGAGAAAACAGAAGGGAACACCCCCACTGAATTCATAGCAAACTGGATTAAAAATGAATTCGGGACTGATGTTCTTATATTATTATTTGCTGTTGAGCGAGCTCACAGGGTACCTGCAAGACCCTTGCCCCCTGGTCACCTCCTCGTCCAATGCTAACCAGGAATCTGCATTACAGAGACCGTGACATTATCTTAAGACGCGTGAGAGATATGCAAGACCTGTCCATAAATGGGAGTAGAGTCTCCATCTTCCCAGACTTCTCTACAGAAGTTCAAAAACAAGAGGATGAAATTTAAGGAAGTAAAGAAAAGATTGAGAGACTTAAACCTGTCTTACTCGATGTTTTAACTGGCACAACAGAGTTGTTGCTCTAAATGAAAGCCATTTTTTTCTGGGAGCAAAGGAGGCAATGAAATGGGTGGATCAGCATGAAAGACAACTACACGCAGCAGTTTCGTGATCTCAATAAATCCAGAATGAAGATTGTTAAGGAAGGAAGGAAGGTTTTTGGTCCTGCGGCAAACTTTTCTCTATCTTTTCCCTGCTGCCTGGTGGGGATCCTTTCACGCTCGAGAATACAGAAATATGCCAGACTCTGGCTCTAATTTTGAATCTGTTCAAAATATTTCTCTTTGATTTTCTAATAATATAGTATGTTTAGGTGTCCTCTTATTTAAAAATGTTTGCCAGTTCGAAATTTAATGATTCCCTCCTTGAGAAGATAGTAGCAGAAGGGGAATATAATAATGGGAGACCTTTGTGTACTTTGTATACATGATTGTTATATGTTGGATTGGTCTTCATCTGTACTAAGAGTGGATTTGCCTGATCTCTCAATGGGGGAGGAAAGTTGCACTCCTAATACGGCTATGTGGGGAGATGTGAAACAAGAGGGGATTGTAGGGAGAGAAAATAGGAAGCGCAGGCTTCTAAGTGTAGAAGTTGGATTCCAAGGGTATATACTCAGTATAAATCCACTCACCTATTTGGTGTCTTGAGGTAAAGCATGTAAATCCAATCAGTGGATCACTCCGTTCCTCTTTCCATTCAGTTTGCTGCAGAAATCTGGAAGCTGATGAGAGCACTGGACAGAGCTTTCATGGGCGATACCACTTTGTAAATGTTTTTCCCAGCAATATGCGCTCCTAAAGGATGATGATGGAACTCGATTTTCGGATTCGAAGATAATTTTTATTTCAAACTAAAATACAACCGGTTTTGACTTCTTTGAGCCTTCCTCAGGTATAATATCATGCATATAAACAGATGTATCTACACACATTTTATAGCCGATATCCCTGCTTGTTATTTTGGGTGGGGACTGAAAGATCTGTTTTTCAGACACCCAGATACTCAGATATGTAGGATTTTGCACTCTGAGGAATCTAACAGAACCCATATACTCAATGACTTTTAGGCTATGTGTCCACGATGCAGAAATGAAGCAACAAATTTCCGCTTCATTTCTGCATGTCCTTGCCTGGAAAAACGTGTGCGGAATTTGACACGCGTTTCTGCACGTTTTTCAAGCGTTTTTGACATGCGGAATCGCCTTGCGCTTTTTACTGCATTGAGCAGGCAATTCCGCATGTGCAAAAGCACAAATAATGGACATGCTGCGGATTTTTCCGCACATCAAAAACACTGCGGAAAAAAACGCAGCATAGACATTAAAAGTGCGGATTGTCAGTGGGGACCATGGGGGCGGATTTCAGGGGTTTTACAAGAGTTTACGCTGCGCAAATTCCGCAGCAAAAACGCTTTAAAAACGCATCGTGCGCACGGACCCTTATGCATAGTTTTTTCCCCTTTTTTTCCCCCCTTCTCTTTCTTTTCCTCTTTTTCTTCCCTTCCCTTTCCCTTTTTTTTCCCTCCCAAAAAATTTTTTGCACAGGTTTTTCTTTTCTAAAAACACTATAAGCATAATTATACTAAATATAAATTTCTTTTAAAATGTTATTAAACATGCTAAAAGTGTGATTTCATGCAAAAATATAAAATCCTACAAACATATACATTATGACAAAATTTAAAACCCTTTCTTTCTTCATATTATAACCAAATAGAATTTTTCGATATTCCATTCATAGATATAAAAAAATCAAAGAAAAAAACAACAACGCATAAATAAATGTAATAAGCAATTTTGTACCTGTCAATGTTTATTTTATATGTAATATACCCTCTATAATATCATTTAATCCATCTGGGTATAATGTACCCAGACGGAAGATCCATATGATTCTTTCCGGTTTAACTTTTGTACCCTATTAGTACAATTCTCAGGTATTTGCTCCAACGGGGTCACGGAAATATTGAATGTTTTATTATGCTTCAAACATAAGTGCCGGGATAAGCTCTGTTTTAAAAACCCATTTTTGGCATTGTGCCTGTGGCCATTCATATGGGATCGTAGGGACTGGTTGGTCCAACCCACGTAATGCAGGCCACAGGCACAGGTAATAACATATATCACAAAATCACTATCACACGTTAATTTTTGTGCGATCGCTATGGTTTCACCCGCACTGTACGTTGTAATGTACTGAGTCATATGATTGATGATTTTGCAGGTACAACATTTTCGGGAACCACATCGATGGACACCCAGTTTGAAAGCATCCATTTTATTTATCCTAATTTTTTCTTTTTTCTTTATACATTCCCGTTTCCCATCTTTGGTCATCCTGAGATTACTAGGGGCAATTATACCCTTCACTGTGTGGCCACTACGAAAGGTAATATTGGGTCTATCTGGTAAAAGTTTTTTCAAAAATGTATCCTTTTTCAACAAGTACCAATATTTATTTAAAATGTTTCTTATCTCCGTATTACTACGATTAAAAGCAGTAATAAAATTATACTGCCACCCATCTTTTTTTCTTTCCTTATTCTTATTAATTATCTGCTCAGGTTTTTCTCCTCCTTCCTTAGTTATCCCTTCCTCCACGTCCTTATTTTTGCTATTCTCTCTAGATAAGCACTCCTGCTGGGTTCTTTCTAGATTAGTTCTGTATGCTGCCATAATTAATTGTTTTGGATATTCCTTATTTGTAAACCTATCGATCAGAATTTTCGAATGTTCCACATAATCTTCCTTATTTGTATTATTTCTCCTAATTCGAAGGAATTGACTATAAGGAATGTTTTCCTTCCATTTTTGATGGTGTGAGCTCCAATAATCAAGGAAACCATTAGTATCAGTTTTCTTAAAATACGTTTTAGTGCTGATTTTCTTATTTTTATGGGATATTTCTAAATCGAGGAAATGTATTTTTTCTTTATTAACCTGTGCGGAAAACGTAATGCCCCAGTCATTCCTGTTTAATACCGCAATGAATTCTTGAGCTTCAACTTCAGTGCCTTTCCAGAAAACTATTAAATTGTCAATAAAGCGACGATAATATAATATATTATTGCAGTAGGGGTGCTGACACAAAGGCGATGAGGACTCGAAGCACCCCATGAAAAGGTTTGCAAAACTTGGGCTACCCAAGTCCCTATCGATGTGCCAAGCCGCTGTATATATATAATTGCCCCTGGAAAGTAAAAAGGTTATGTTCCAATATGAATTTTGGACACATTATTAAAAATTGTCTCTGATTTTCTGGCATGTCTACTATCCCTTATTACATTTATTTTTGTTTGTTTTTTTTCTTTGATTTTTTTATATCTATGAATGGAATATCGAAAAATTCTATTTGGTATTTGGAAATGGTTATAATATGAAGAAAGAAAGGGTTTTAAATTTTGTCATAATGTATATGTTAGTAGGATTTTATATTTTAGCAAGATATCACACTTTTAGCATGTTTAATAACATTTTAAAATAAATTTTAGATTTAGTATAATTATGCTTATAGTGTTTTTAGAAAAGAAAAAACCTGTGCGAAAAAATTTTTGAGAAGGAAAAAAAAAAGGGGAAGAGAAGGGAAGAAAAAGAGGAAAAGAAAGAGAAGAGAGAAAAAAAGGGGAAAAAAACTATGCATAAAAGTCATTTAGTATATGGGTTTTGTTAGATTCCTGGGAGTGTAAAAACCTACATATCTGAGTATCTGGGTGTGTCTGAAAAACAGATCTTTCAGTCCCCACCCAAAATGACAAGCAGGGATATCGGCTATAAAATGTGTTTAGATAGATCTGTTTATATGCATGATGTTATACCTGAGGAAGGCTCAAAGAAGTCAAAACCGGTTGTATTTTAGTTTGAAATAAAAATTTATCTTCGAATCCAAAAATCGAGTTCCATCATCATCCTTTAGGAGCGCATGTTGCTGGGAAAAACAAACATTCACAATATGGGGAGATGTGGGGCGGGAGGGAAGTTGGGTGGGACTTTATTCTAAGCCATTCGTTTCTGCTCTGTTTAGTTACAAGATGATGTATAGTTTAAACCCTGATAGGGTGCTTCATGTTTTGATGGATGTCAGTTTCCTGAATAACTCTTTTTCTGTTAGCTAAAATGTCAGAAAGAATTGAAATACTAAGCTGGAATGTTCGAGGTCTCTTGAATGGGGTAAAAAGAGCTGCAATTTTTCATTATATTAAATCTTATATTCCTTCTATAATTTGTCTCCAGGAAACACATCTTACAAAAGAAAAGACTTCTCTGGCAACTAAAAGATGGATGCAGGCAAGCTATCACTCTGTCTTCTCATCATACTCTAGAGCAGTTTCTGTTTTGATTCACTCTGTTGCGCCATTTGAACTAAAACATGATAAGGTAGATACTGATGGGCATTTTTTTCTGATTTGCAGGATATTTGTCTCAGTCTACATTCCACCGCCATATAGCAGTAAAGTATTACAAAAAAGTATAGCCATGTCAGCACAGTATCAAGGGATGCATCTGCCGACTATAGGTGATTTCAATAATATTATAGATGGACACTGAAATAAAGGGAAGCATGATATTAATAAGGTGGATGGGGACATGAACCCTTTGGAGCATATATACAGGAATATGCATTGATAGATTTATGGAGGAGTAGATATCCAAATGTTTACCAATACTCTTGTTACTCTACAACTCATAACTCCCTCTCACATATAGATATGACTCTGGGTAACTCCTTAATGAACGGCATGATACGGGATGTTAAATACTTGCCGAGGGTCATATCTGACCACAATCCGCTTTGTGTATCACTCTTACTGTGTGGAGGTCCCCCTGGGGTGTGGAGGCTTAATGCTTTTTGGTTGCAAATTATAAATGTAGAAAAAATATTGTCTTATTCAAAAACATTTTTTCAATTTAAAGGGGTTTTCCTACAAACAAAAGTTAATTTTAATCAACAGATCTTGGAATAATAATAACTTCCACAATTGGATGTGTTTAGATAAAATGTTCCTGTGCTGAGATAATCTTATAAATGTGCCCCTGCTGTGTACTGTGTAATGGCTGAGTCTGACTATACAGGAACATTGTCCGATCATACCACATCTCCTGGGCAGGGGAGGAAGCAAAAGAGTATACAGACATTAGAGCAGGGGATCACAGATGATTCTTTCTTTGAAGTAAAACATTGCTCAAAAACATTCAGGGAAATGCTTACCCTCACAAAAAGAATCAGCTGTGATCCACTGCTGTCGTGTCTGTATACTCTTTTGCTTCCTCCCCTGCCCAGGAGATGTGGTATGATCAGACCATGTTCCTGTACAGTCAGACACAGCCATTACACAGGACACAGCAGGGGCACATTTATAAGATTATCTCAGCAGAGGAAAAATGTATTTAAACACATCCAATTGTAGAATGTAGGATTATTCCAAGATCTATTGATTAAAATGAGCTTTCGTTTGAAAAAAACCCTTTAATGATGGGACAGCATCTGCTTCAGTCGTCTGGGAGTCTATGAAGGCCTATTTAAGGGTCTTTCTCATTAAAGAGGTAGCTGGGAGTAAAAAGAAAACTAAAAATGAAGTGCAGGCGGTTTTTCAGAAGCTTAGAGAGACTGAGCGTCTTTTGGTGGAGAGCACTTCACCTTCCCCTCAAAAGAATTGAAAGGAAGCTTAAAACACTTGCCAATCAAACACTCTTACTGAAATCAGAGCAGAAAAGGGCCTTTCAGAAGACAGCCTTCTTTGAGGAAGGGGAGCGGGTGGGACACTTGCTGTCGCTCGTCACATCTGCTCAAAGAGATCCCTCTCATGTATAAAGTCTGTACTCAGATAGTGGTGTTTTGGTGAATTCTACTAAAGAGATTTTAGAAGTTATATTGTTATTTTATGGGTCTTTGTATTACTCAAAGACTCAGGATACTGAAGGTGATATTCGGGAATTTTTGGATAGAACTAACTTACCATCTCTGAATGAACAGGATAGATGTTTGTTGGACAGACCTTTACTTTTGGAGGAACTGGAGAAGGCTTTGGCAGATATGCCAGGAGATAAGGTCCCTGGAATGGATGGACTACCAAGTGAGATTTATAAGCGTTATACTAACATATTACTAAATAATTTGTTGAAAGTCTATAACCACTCCCTGGTGGAGGGCTCTCTACCACACTCTATGCAGGAGGCAACAATTACGTTAATTACTAAAAAAATGCAAGGACGTTCAGTTTCCGGAGTCTTATAGACCTATTTCGCTGTTGACAGTAGACATCAAAATTTTAGCTAAGGTCCTCTCTAATAGACTTTCGACTATTATATCAAGACTAGTTCACCCAGATCAAACGGGGTTCATGGCTAGTAAATCTACTGCAATTAATATCCGTGGTCTATTCCTTAATATGCAGCTTCCATCTGACAACATGGGTCATGGAGTGATATTATCTTTGGATGCTGCTAAAGCATTCAACAGTGTGGAGTGGAGATTCCTGTGGGTAGTTTTGCAAAAAATGGGATTTGGGCCTATCTTTATAGCATTGGGTTCAACTGCTATACTCTACCCCTATAGCTAGGATCAAAGCGAATGGGAGTGCTATATCAGAGCTTCAAGTTGCACTGAGGTACAAGGCAGGGATGCCCACTGTCTCGGTTAATGTTTGCCATCGCCAGTGAACCTTTCGCAGCTGTGATAAGAAACTCCTCAGAAGTTGTAGGGTTCAGACATGGGCAGATAAAGGAAAAGATTGCATTATATGCAGATGATATCTTGCTTTTTCTGGGGGACAGGGAGGACTCATTGCTAAATGTTATGGATATTCTTGGGAAGTTTGGCTCTCTTTCTGGCCTTACTATAAATTGGGGAAAGTTGATATTATGCCGTCTAGATACTTCAGTTATTAATTTTGAAGGACAGAAAACACAGTTAGAAGTAGTTTATAAATTTTGTGGGACGATTGAACCTCATTAAAATGGTTTTGATGCCTCAGGTCCTTTATATACTACATAATGCAACTGTTTGGATACCTCTAAGTAGATTTCATAGGATAAATGTGCTTTTTAGAGATTTAATCTAGCGCAAAGGGCACTCTAGAATCAGATTAGAGATGTTACAGAGACCTAAAGATGATGGAGGCTTGGCTTTGCCGAATCCCTGGTTATATTTTCTAGCGGCCCAGAGTCAACATTTGAGGGACTGGAAAGAAAAGATGCCAAAGGATTCGATAAGCATTATTATTCAGAATGTGGTGGGTGGAGAACTCCTGATGAGCAGCTTGGAGGCCGAGAAATTTCTTAGTTTGTCTAAATTCCCTACATTGAGCCATATTGGAAAGGTCTGGTCTAAAATTAAACAAATTTGAGAAGCAGAATTACTTACGATATATTCACCCATTTGGAATAATTTACATCTTTCAGAATTTGAGAAACTTTCTGAATTTGGAAACTGGAGGTCCAGGGGTATTCTATATATTCATCAGATAATTAGCAGTGATATACTAAAAACTTTTGAGTGTTTGAATGAGGAATTTCTTCTGCCTGATAATAGTTTATTCCAATATCAGCAACTTAATCATGCATATAAAGCCCCGTGTAAAATAAAGAACATTGTGGTCCAGAAGGACATTACACTGGATACCATTTGCTCAACAGGGGTTAATAACGGAATAATTTCATGTATATATGATGACTTGTTAATTGTATTTCTGAAAAATATACCTTTAAGGGTCAAGGCAAAATGAGAATTGGAGATTGGAGTCGTTTCTGAGGACAAATGGTCAGCAGTTTTGGAGAATGTACCTGGTCTCTCATTGAGTGAACCTGGTAGACTCTAAAAATTGTATAACATCCTAGAGTATACAGATCTGCCAAGATGATATTTGATATGGGTGTCAGACCTGATTCTGAATGCCAGGGCTGCTCTGGGGAAGAGGTGGGAATTTTTCACATGCTTTGGTCCTGTCCACAACTATACTCATTTTGGATTGTGGTCTTCAATCTTATAGAACAAGCGTATGAATGCATAGTGCCTAGAGACCCTCGGATTTGTATTCTGGGATACGTGGATGAGTTGAGTGTAGGTGAGGTGGGGAAAATTGCTATTGCACGTCTGCTGTTTACTTCCAGGAAAGTTATCGCCAGGAATTGGATTTCGGCAAAGCCGTCATCTCATACAGAGTACATTAAACATGTTAAATCTCTCAACTGAAAATGGAGTATATTTTAAAAGAAATAAAATTGCCTACTTTGATAAACTGTGGTCACCATTGGAGAGACATACATCTTAGACTCTAAAGTTTGGTGTCCGGGGGTATTCAAATTGTTTCTATAGATGATCTACATGTTATAAAATATGCTGAATAGCTGTCTCTACTCAGGGAATGGAAATACTCAATGAGTTTATCGTCGAATCGTACTTTCTATTGCATTTATCATTGTATACCTTGGTCGTGTGTGACCAGTCTTGAAAGAGTGGTACGTTTTGGCGGGGATGGGGAAAGGAAGGGGGGTGGGAGTTGAGGATTTAATTGTATTTGTGATTAAACCCTGTTATTAAATTTTTGTAATTGTTTTTGGAAAATCAATAAAAAGTAACTTGACTTAAAAAAATATATATATACAGTACAGACCAAAAGTTTGGACACACCTTCTCATTTAAAGATTTTTCTGTATTTTCATGACTATGATAATTGTACATTCACACTGAAGGCATCAAAACTATGAATTAACACATGTGGAATTATATACTTAACAAAAAAGTGTGAAACAACTGAAAATATGTCTTATATTCTAGGTTCTTCAAAGTAGCCACCTTTTGCTTTGAGGACTGCTTTGCACAAGATAAACATAACATAGAGAACAACCACTGCAGTGGTCCTCATTATGCCGAATAATTAGAATTTCACCCTTCTCTATTTACAAACACTCACATAGATGAAGCAAAGCAAAGTTTGTCATTTAACACAATTTACCATGGCATTATGTTGCGGTATTTGTGATTTTCCATTAGGCTGGGGCTACACAACAATTTTGGCCGCGACACAAGACGCACAGCCAAAGATTACTGCGCAGCTGCTACATCGCAGTACAATACAAGTGAATGGGGGTTGTAATGAAACCCATAATGTACAGTGACCGCCACACGCAAGCTGCAAAAAATCCTATTGAGTCAGTATTTTTACGACATGCTTGTTGCGGTAACAAAGGGGCCGCAATGTGACCCCATTCACTTGTAAAGCGCTGCCGTGTAGCGTTCTTTCACCATGTGACCTGTGTTGTGGCCAAAGTCTCAGTAGCCCCAGCCTTAAGGAATACGGCAGGGGCACAGTATAGTACTGACTAGACAGATAATCTACTTTTAGAACATGCACAATTAATAACAAACATATTCTATGCACATTTATCAGTAACAAGGCAGAAATAAATCTGCAAATTAGTAATTTAGTTGACTTACTGTCCTAAAAATGTTTGTATCTGGTCTTGGCAGTGCTCCAGGTACCCGCCACCATGCAGTGTAGAGTTGGAAACAAGCAGCAGTCGCTTCAGCGTCATCATTAATCAAGTGTATCCGGCAGAAAAGCTGCAGTGAATATAAGCAGAGGAGAAAGGTGTAAAAGGTTAAAGTTCCATGCATCACATCGAGCAAGAGCTGACATCTGAAAGTCCATCTTCCGCAAAACAAAGTTCCTTTTTTTTTTTTTTCTTCTTTTTTTTTCTGAGCTTTATTAGGCTTTCAGACTGGATTATGCTTATCTAACTACAATACAAGGCCATGCTTTACAGGCTAAAGGTGAACTCATCTGCTATTAAATAGTAACGTGCAATAATATTCTAAAATTCCTTAATAAGGGAATGACCTCTGTTTAATAAAAATGTAAGACAGTTTCTTCTGTCTCTGTCTAGTCCTTAAACATTGAAAGCAATTGGGGTATAAACTGGGGGACCACTATTAGTCTAGATCAGGATAAGCATAGAGTGATACTAAAAAATAACTTATTAGCTATATTAAAATCACACCCATAAGATCAGGGCCGGCGTCAGCACCCGGCGCACCCGGGCAAATGCCGGGGCCCTGAGCAGGCAGAGGGGCCCACTGGCGGTCACGCACCCCACTGGGCTATGGGCGGAGGAGAGCGGTGTCAGCGCCCGCCCTTCTCCGCCACTTGCTCAGGGCCCCGGCAGCTGGATACTTACCTCTCCCCGTGCCTCCGCAGATCAGCTGTCTTCCTGCTCTGCGCTCCCTGTGACGTGTCAGGTCAGAGGGCGCGGTGACGTCTTTACACCGCGCCCTCCCCTGAGCCGTCACAGGCAGCGCTGAGCGGGAAGATGCCGACAATGCTGGAGTTCGGACCCGAGCAGCGGGCAGCAGGCAGCAGGTGAGGAGAAGGGAGGTGAGTATTTGATTTTTTTTTTTTAATGTATGGAGGCATGGGGCAGTATAAAGAGAAGGGGGGGGTGGCATCCTCCATGGAGCATTATAAAGAGAGGGGGGGCATCCTGCATGGGGCATTATAAAGAGAGGGGGGGACATCCTGCATGGGGCATTATAAAGAGGGGGGTGACATCCTGCATGGGGCATTATAAGGAGAGGGGGGGGACATCCTCCATGGAGCATTATAAAGAGAGGGGGGGCATCCTGCATGGGGCATTATAAAGAGAGGGGGGGACATCCTGCATGGGGCATTATAAAGAGGGGGGTGACATCCTGCATGGGGCATTATAAGGAGAGGGGGGGGGACATCCTCCATGGAGCATTATAAAGAGAGGGGGGGGGCATCCTGCATGGGGCATTATAAAGAGAGGGGGGGGGACATCCTGCATGGGGCATTATAAAGAGGGGGGGTGACATCCTGCATGGGGCATTATAAGGTGGGGAACAGCCTGCATGGGGCATTATAAAGGGGGGGGGCAGACTGCATAGTGCATTATGTGGGGGGGAACAGCCTGCATGGAGCATTATAAGGGGGGGGCAGCCTGTATGGGGCATTATGTGGGGGGTAACAGCCTGCATGGAGCATTAAAAGGGGGGGGGGCTGTATGGGGCATTATGTGGGGGGTAACAGCCTGCATGGAGCATTACAAGGGGGGGACAGCCTGTATGGGGCATTATGTGGGGGGTAACAGCCTGCATGCAGCATTATATGGGGGCCAGTATCCTGTATGGAGCGTTATAAGGGGACCAGTATCCTGTATGGAGCGTTATATGGGGGCCAGTATCCTGTATGGAGCTTTATATGGGGGCCAGTATTCCGTATGGAGCCTTATATGGGGGCCAGTATTCCGTATGGAGCCTTATATGGGGGCCAGTATTCCGTATGGAGCCTTATATGGGGGCCAGTATTCCGTATGGAGCCTTATATGGGGGCCAGTATTCTGTATGGAGCCTTATATGGGGGCCAGTATTCCGTATGGAGCCTTATATGGGGGTCAGTATTCCGCATGGAGCCTTATATGGGGGCCAGTATTCCGTATGGGGCCTTATATGGGGGCCAGTATTCCTTATATGGGGGCCAGTATTCCTTATATGGGGGCCAGTATTCCGTATGGGGCCTTATATGGGGGCCAGTATTCCGTATGAAGCGTTATATGGGGGCCAGTATTTCGTATAGAGCCTTATATGGGGGCCAGTATTCTGTGTGGAGCGATTCACCGGTTTCTGAGCTATTGTGGAATTTACAATAGATATCACTCATGTAATGTAAGAAGTGAAATCTTTGCATTGTACTTATATATATATATATATATATGTATATATATATTTATTTCTCCGCCGTATCTCTGCATCATGAATCGTGGTATGTGTTAAAGGGGCCACTGAGACTCTTTCGCCCGGGGCCCAGAAAAACCTGGAGCCGGCCCTGCATAAGATAACCCACAATAACAAAGATAAAAAAGCCTGTACACTAGAAATAGTCTCAGGCAGAATAGTGAGCCTTCGGGTACTGTGTGCAGTAGAACCCTAGATAAGGTACAAAATTGATTTGGCAACAGACCACATGTGTGGTAACAAATTGTAACTGGAACAATCAATGCTACAGTTGGCCACACAACTACGAGACAACAAAAAGCGTAATGGAAAAGGATACTGTACGGGCTTTTTTATCCTTGTTTTTGTAGGTTATCTTATGTGTATGATTTTAATATAGCTAATAAAAGTTATTTTTTAGTATCACTCTATGCTTATCCTAGTCCTTAAACATATTGCATTTAGCTGTATGTTTCATTAAAAAAAAAAAAAAAAAAAAAAACACTTTTTTTCTATAAATGATAATGAGGCCAGCAATTTTGCCGCTGTGCTAACAGCATTCAGATGTATGGTTTACAACAGCCACAGAACTTAAACAATAGTCTGGTGATCAGTAGCGCAGCTACTGGGGAGGCAGAGGGAGAGACCACCAACCTTAACTGTATCAGCATCCACAGCATGCTGATACAGTTAAACTCTGCTATAGAACAGAGAGACCGTCCCTGCACTACCACTCTCTAATCTGCAGGTCCAAGTTGCTTTAGGCCTGCGGCCTGAAGGTTCCGGGCAGAGTGACGTGATGATGTCATCATGCCAGGACTCTGCCATCCTGTGTGTGTCCGGGCGCAATGACAACACTGTGATGGTCTGCAGCTGACTGCCCGTGAACTCACCAGGGTTAGGTGAGTATATGTTTATTTTACTATTATGGGAGGACCATGATAAAAGTGTGGGGGCTACTACGGGGGCCCCTCGTACAAAGTGAAGGCTACTAAGGGGGCCCTCATACATAGTAGGGGCTACTAAGTTGGGAATCATACAGGATGGGGGCTACTAAGGGGGCCATGATACTGTGTTGGGACTACTAAGGGGCCCTCATACAGAGGGGAGGTTACTAAAGGGGCCCTGATAGATAGTGGAGTCTACTAAGGGAGCTATCATACAGCGTGCGTGCTACTAAGGAGGCCATCATACAATGCAGGCACTACTAAGGGTGCCATAATACAGCATGAGCGTTACTAGGAGTAACATCATACAATGAGGGAGCTACTCAAAGGGACTATCATACAATGTGGTGGTGCAATTATACAGTGTGGGGGCTACTAGGGGGGCCGTCATATAGTATGCGAGCTACTGTCGGGCCATCAGAGTGTGACATCATACAGTGTGGGGGCTGCTAAGGGGCCATTATACAGTGTGAGGGCCTACTGTGGGACCCATCATACAGTGTGGGGAATACTGTGGGTACTTTTGGGGGGCATTATATACTGTGTATAGGTGAGCTGTGGGGACATCATAATGTATATAAGGGAGTAGTAGGCAATGTTAACATTATATGAAATGTATCTGCTACACAGGAAACATACATATGTAAACCATGTAAACCTTTAAAAATATAGCAAGAATATGCAGACTATCAAATGCAAAATATATAGTTCACTGCATTTTATTGCTAATAATTAGTAAATACAAAGAATAATAAATGACATACAACAAAAAAAAAAATATGAAAAAAGGGGAGGAGGGCAAAATGGAGAAGGGAAACTCCTGTAGACATGGTGGACTAGTGCCTCACAAATAGGACCATGTTCATACTAAAGTGCATCAACAATGGACACATCATAGTAAAAAATGTATAACCAAGTACAAAAATATTCAATACAAATGTGTGTCCAATAGGCATGTTGACCACAATGGATCACACATTAGTTATAAAGTGCTTAGTGCATACATATATCAATAGTTATGACAGCCCGGCGATTGCACAGAGTATGAAAGAAAGGATGTCATAGAGTAATGCCAATTCTAAAAGAGAGGTAGAAAAGTCTAATAAATTTCAAATAACAAATCCAATATGGCTTCCCAATATACCTTGAGGCATCTTGGTCACTAAGTGAGGCGCGCTGGAACCTTGATGCGCATTTCACCGCTGCACTGTGGTTTCATCAGGAAGTGTAAGTTTGGAGGAAATATCCTGTTTAAATAGTATCCGGTGATTAAGAGGTGAAAACAGGTGGTTGGGGGGTGTAATGTCACAATGTGCGGTGTATTATATATTAACCTCCCATGAGAGAATCCATGATTGGCTCAAAATCCCATAAGTCTTTAAGTATGCTGAGAACACACCTCCCTCAAGTTCCTGCATGACTGGGCACGGCAACGCCATGATGACACGCCGCGATGAAAAAGGCGTCCAGCAACATGCCCACCAAGGCACATGACCAATACGTGATCAGTTGCCCTGGAGGCACAATGGTGTGTGGGCACCTCTCTATCACGGTGAGGCAACACATATATCTTCACTTGGTCCAGATCACAGTATAAGGCCACGTTCACACGTTCAGTATTTGGTCAGTTTTTTTTTCATCAGTATTTGTAAGCCAAAACCAGGAGTGGAACAATCAGAGGAAAAGTATAATAGAAACACGTCACCACTTCTGTATTTATCACCCACTCCTGGTTTTGGCTTACAAATACTGATGTAAAATACTGACCAAATACAGAACATGGAAATGTGGCCTTTTGAAGATAATTTATCATGCATGCTAGCAAAAACTGCCACAATAATTGAAGAGAATATACTCTGTCTATTGCATTAGCCTAAATTACATCAATGGAACATAGAAAAAGCAAAACGATTAAATAAGATAAATTTAATCATATAAAACAAAACAATAAATTGTGAATAAATAATAAGAAATGAATGGATATATCCTAATATAAAAAAAAGAAATAAATTAAAAATATAAAATAATAGCTAATAAAGAATTGGGAATGGATATAAAACTAAAAAAATATATAATTATAATAAATGTGAACAAAAATAAATAAACAAATGATATGGAATGCATCAACATATAGGTGCTTCTCACTAAATTAGAACATCATCAAAAAGTAAATTTATTTGAGCTCTTCAATACAAAAAGTGAAACTCATATTATATAGAGTCATTACAAACAGTGATCTATTTCAAGTGTTTATTTCTGTTAATATTGATGATTATGGCTTACAGCCAATGAAAACACACAAGTCATTATCTCAGTAAAGTAGAATAATTAACAAAAAACATCTGCAAAGGCTTCCTAAGCGTTTAAAAAGGCCCCTTAGTCTGTTTCAGTAGGCTCCACAATCATGGGAAAGACTGCTGACTTGACAGATGTACAGAAGGCAGTCATTGACACACTAAGTAAATGCAAAGTAAATTTTGCATTTCATTTGGAAATCAA
Source organism: Phyllobates terribilis (assembly GCF_046119375.1). Classification (NCBI taxonomy): domain Eukaryota; kingdom Metazoa; phylum Chordata; class Amphibia; order Anura; family Dendrobatidae; genus Phyllobates; species Phyllobates terribilis. Next base: position 49,240,904 of record NW_027362769.1, on the reverse strand, counting down.
GGTCCCAGAATCTGGACGAAGAGTGGAGAGGCCACAATCCAAGCTGCTTGAGGTCTAGTGTGAAGTTTACACAATCAGTGATGGTTTGGGGAGCCATGTCTTCTGCTGGTGTAGGTCCACTGTGTTTTATCAAGACCAAATTCAGCGCAGCCATCTACTAGGAAATTTTAGAGCACTTCATGCTTCCCTCTGCCGACAAGCTTTTTGGAGATGGAAATTTCATTCTCCAGCAGGACTTGGCACCTGTCCACACTGCCAAAAGTACCAATACCTGGTTTAAAAACAACAGTATCACATGGCTTGATTGGCCAGGAAACTCGCTTGACCTTAACCCCATAGAGAATCTATGGGGTATTGTCAAGAGGAAGATGAGAGACATCAGACCCAACAATGCAGACGAGCTGAAGGCTGCTATCAAAACAACCTGGGCTTCCATAACACCTCAGCAGTGCCACAGGCTGATCGCCTCCAAGCCACGCCGCATTGATGCAGGAATTGATGCAGAAGGAGCTCTGACCAAGTATTGAGTGCATTTACTGAACATACATTTCAGTAGGTCAACATTTCGGATTTTAAAAACATTTTTCAAGCTGGTGTTATAAAGTATTCTAATTTACTGAGATAATGACTTTTGTGTTTTCATTGGCTGTAATCCATAATCATCAACAATAACAGAAATAAACACTTGAAATAGATCACTCTATTTGTAATGACTTTATATAATGAGTTTCATTTTTTTTTGTATTGAAGAACTGAAATAAATTAACTTTTTGATGATATTCTAATTTAGTGAGATGCACCTGTATGTAATGTAAATAGTGAAAATTATTTAATGTGTATGTATCATTTCAATGTGGAACATTGTTGAAACAGTGTACAGTGTGGTGAAAAATTGTGAGAAAAAAATAAGAGGGGGGAATGGGTGAGGGGGATTTGACAATTTCCCTCCACCTCCTTTTTTCACTGCCCACCAGTAACATTTTTGCTAGTTGGCGGTCATTTAACCCATTTACCCCCGTAGGCTGTATGCACGTTAATGACCAGGCCAATTTTTACAATTCTGACCAGTGTCACTTTATGAGATAATAACTCTGGAACGCTTCAACGGATCCCACTGATTCTGATACTGTTTTTTTGTGACATATTTTACTTCCTGATAGTGGTAAAATTTGTTTGATATGACTGGCGTTTATTTGTGAAAAAAATTGGAAATTTGGTGAAAATTTTGCAATTTTCAAACTCTGAATTTTCATGCCCTTAAATCAGATAGATATGTCACAAAAATAGTTAATAAATAACATTTACCACGTGTACTTTACATCAGCACAATTTGGTAACTTTTTTTGTTGTTAAGACGTCATAACTGTTAAAAGTTGACCAGCGATTTCTAATTTTTCCAACAAAATTTGCAAAACCATTTTTTTAAGTACCACATCACAATTGAAGTGACTGTGTCACGCCAGGTGTGGGAAAGACTTAGTGCAACACAGAGGGAAGAGGGAAAGGGAGCCCAGACATTAGGGAAAGGGGGGAGTGGAGACCTCCTAGACTGGTCTAGTGTCACCCTGTCTCAACTACCGTCCCTATATTGGCTCTTCACCAATCGCTGCACGCGTTCCTCGCCCTGACTTTCCCTGGCATATGGCTATGGCTAGGGAAGGGAGGAGATGAGCACTAGTCGATCTCCACTAAACTCTATAGACAACAAGGGTAGACAAACAGGGGGGGGATTGCTTAGCTTTAGACGACTCCAGACAAATGCGCACACGGCCTCAAGCTCCAGAGAGGACGAAGTACTGCTCTTGCTAAAGTAATGAATATCGCCTCCCTCTCAGACACACCAGGTAATTATACACTCAGGCCAGGGAGCTAATTAGCCAGAAGGAGGTAGCCGCTGGGTCCTAGAGACAGCCAGCCTCTAAAAAGATGTCTGTAATGCCAAACGTAGAGATCTCCTGCAACCAACTGCAGGGCGAATGTCTGTCACCTCTGACACACCCGTGACACTTTGAGGGGCCTTTATAACAGAAAATACCTAAAAGTGACACCATTGTAAAAACTGTACCCCTCAAGATGCTCAAAACCACATTCAAGAAGTTTATTAACCCTTCAGGTGCTTCACATGAATTGGAATGTGGAAGAAAACAATGAACATTTAACTTTTTATTCCCAAAAAAATTACTTTAGACCCCAATTTTTTTATTTTTTCAAGGGTAAAAGGAAAAAAATTGACCACAAAATTTGTTATGCAATTTCTCCTGAGTAAGTCTATACCCCATATGTGGGGGAAAACCACTGTTTGGGCGCACGGCAGGGCTTAGAAGGGAAGGAGCGCCATTTGACTTTTTGAATGTAAAATTTGCTTGAATAATTAGCGGATGCTATGTCACGTTTGGACAGCCCCTGATGTGCCTAAACAGTGGAAACCCCCCACAAGTGGCACCATTTTGGAAAGGAAACCCCTCAGGGAACTTATCTAGATGTGTGGTGAGCACCTTGAACACCCCCAAGTGCTTCACAGAAGTTTATAACGTAGAGCCGTGAAAATAAAAAAATCCCACTTTTCCCACAAAAATTTTTTTTAGCCTGAAATTTTTCATTTTCAAAGGGGTAACAGATGAAAATGGACTCCAAAGTTTGTTGTGCAATTTCTCCTGAGCATGCAGATACCCCATATTTTGGGGATAACTATTGTTTGGGCGCACAGCAGGGCTCAGAAAGGAAGGAGTGACATTTTGGAACGAAGACTTTGATGGAATGGTCTGTGGGTGTCATATCACGTTTGGAGAGCCCCTGATGTGCCTAAACAGTTGAAACCCCCCCCCCATTTTTGAAAACTAGACCCCTCAAGGAATTTATTTAGATGTGTGGTGAGCACCTTGAACCCATAGGTGCTTTACAGAATTTTACAACAATTTCTATAGAAATGAAAAATATATATTTTTCCCACAAAAATGCTGTTTTAGCCCCAAATGTATTCATTTTTACAAGGATAGCAGGAAAATGGACCCCAAAATTTGTTGTGCAATTTTTCCTATGTAGGCTGATACCCCATATGTGGTCGAAAACTACTTTTGACGCACAGTGCAAAGCTCAGAAGGGAAGAATCACCATATTGGAGTTCAGATTTTGCTGGACTGGTTTGAGGGTACCATGTCACATTGGCAGAGCCCCTGAGGTGCCAGAACAACAGACCCCCATAAGAGACCCCATTTTACAAACTACACCTCTCAATGAATTCCTCAGGAGGGACGGAGCGCTACATGCCTCTTGCAGCGCAGATTTTCCTAGAATAGTATGCGGACTCCATATACAGAGCCCCTAAACGCTAGAATAGCAGAATCACCCTCAAGTGACCCCACTTTAGAAATTATACCTCTTTGGGAATTTATCTACAGGTGTAGTGACGATTTTGTTACTCTGGACTCTGTCTGGCCTTCTTTTCAGCGTTGTCCTTTTCAGAAGTGCACAAAACTGTGGGAGACGGCACTTTTATGCATGATACAAGAAAATAACAATGGAAAACAAGACCTCATAGGTAATAAGGGGCATACCGCTAAATATCAATTGAGCAGAAAAAGGAAAGCCATAAGTGTTTGTTTCAAACACCCCAAAATACAACATAATTAAGACACAATGTGATGACTAAAAAAAGATTTCATAAATTTATTAAATATGTTCAAAAAGACACACATTGTATAAGTTCCATATAATATCAGACATAACATGGGCAGGTAAGGCAATAGAGGGTAGATAGAGACACAGTTGGTGTCAGATTTAAACCAAACCTACAGGGCGTGGCCAAGCACAGGACATGCAGGCAGCATAATCCTGAGCTCCGTGCAGGCTAAGCTTTAAAGCAACTTTAAAAGCTATATAAGAAGGACTTCTCCCAGAAATTTTTATATGGACATATTCCTTTCAACATCAGGATCATTTTGGGACCAAAAAGAGCCATCTGGACCCGAAAACCAGGAGAAACATCATGTGAGAGACTGTGGGGCTGTGCCCTGAGCTCTCTGTAGCTCCGGGAGCTGCGACACAGTTCTGCAGGCCTGCAGACCTCTGCGCCCCTGTGAAGAGGCCCTGAGCCACCGGATATTTGAAATATACCCTCCATGGCTACCTATCGGGGACCGGATAATAATCTACTATCAAGTGTGAAGGTACTACAGCCTTCTGAAATTCTGTAGACCCAAAGACCTGCGCGGATCAACTGACCTGAGCTGCCTGTGGAGGAGCGCGATACCCCCCCTTCTGACGCTGAACATAGGCACCGAAGAGAAAGCCAAGGTATAGCCCTTAAATCCCACAGCAAGATCAGTCCCACTACTGACGCTATACTAAGCCCTCACCTTGGGTTTGCGTGGTGTCACGATCGGGTCCTGGAAGCGGCTTGTCGCGCGGTCGTGCTCCTCACTCCTCCGCTGGTGTGCCGTGCGATCCTGTTGCTGTGAGCTGACGGAGGTTGCGGGTCGGGCCGGCTCCACCAGCTAAGCATCAGCTGGCTCTATAGAAGATTTAAAGACCCGGTTCCAGCGAGGGATTGCGACGGGTGCCTAGTGCCTACAGGTAAGCAGGCTTGATTCAGGAGCTGCAGTGTGGACTGGGAGGCAGCTGCTTGCAGGGTTCCAGCATACCCCTGATACCGCTCCATGCTGAGACTTGCTCTCATCAGAAGTGGGATACCTGGAATACTTTGCCTCACTCTCCAGCTACTAGGGAGCTATATTATCCAGGGGTCCCATCACTCCTTTGGGAAGCGCCGTGGACTGATCGCTGTTGCCCACCGTGAGAGGAGTGGTGGAAGAAAGAAGACGCAGGCTAGAACTGATGCCTGCTCATTGAGGCTTGTGCCCTACTTAAAATCAACTTCCTAACAACTAGTCATCCTTGAGGAGACTTTGAATACAGTGGGATCTTGTTTGTGAGACAGTGATCTCTCTAAGTGTCACAGCATCGCAGAGCCCATATGCTGACAGCTCTGGCTGCAGAGCTCAGTTGCTTGCTCTAAGCAAATACACAGCATTTTGTGCACCTCTATGTGAAAGCTTCTCTATGCCTAACTAGTGGTATTCCTGTCGTGTTTAGCTTTTGATCAGGGTGGAATCCTGGTATATTTGGATTTGATCTACAGTTACAACTGTAACACAACCTCAAGCGTCCATCACATCTTTTGACAACGCTGTAATCTAAGGAAAGGATTCAGGAAAACACGTTATCCAACCACAAAGTTCTTACATCATTGAGTTTCATACCTGAAGGACTCAAAACTCAAGAAAACTACATTAATAATAGTGTAGGAGAGATTCGTTGTATTTATCTGTATTTAACTGCTGAACTTATACCCTATCTCTCTTCCACTATTAATATAAAGTGAAAATCATTATCTATTCTACTTGGTACTAAGTGTTTATTATAAATGCTTATATTGTTATCTCTGTTCCAAGATTCTTAGATTTTGCGTATTTTGGAAATTATAACTGTATTGTGTATGTAAAATTCTACATAGTCCTCTAAGATCTAGAATTCTACAAAATACATCTTGAATATCACTATCTGTTCGACTACTAATAAGTGTTATACTTATCTTTCATTGGTTGATCTAACTTAGTGGAAGAAGCCATTGAGTGTGGCTATAACTCAAACCTTGATCGCCATTCGGCTCTATTGTATCTTAATTCGTAACAATCATAACTCATAAATGACTTCTAAAACAAAAAATCCTCCCGCAACATCACAGAAATCCTCTGATTTCGTTACTAAAAGTAGGAACTCAAAAGATAAATCTCCTCACTATCATTCTTACTCTAGTCCCTCGGAGGACTCACCCAACTTCTTTAGTCCCACAAAATCCAGGTCACCCCTTAAAAGAGCGGAGGATAACATAAACTCAAAAAATCCTAATACATATGTCACAACCAACAAATCCACCAAAAATGAGACATCACCAAAACCTCACAAAATCAAAAACCCAGCGCTTGTCTCCAACACCCTAATAGACAAAAAAGATGAGGAAGAGATGGATGTCTCTATCTCTTCTAAGAGAAGAGAACCAGGGGATTGGGGTAATAAAAATATATTTCTTTCAGAGGATTCAGAGGAGGAATTCTTGGACTCATCCCCTAACCCGAGTCCTGAAAGGAGACGTCCCAAAAAAGATATGTCTCCTTCACGCCGTGACTCAGAACTGAACGTAGCATCAAAGCCACTTACCCCTCAGGTCTCCGAGATCAGAGATTTTGGGTCGTACCTTGATAATCTGACCAAAACAATAGATCAAAATATGAAACTCGGCTTTGAGAAACAAGTAGAAACAATCCAATCCACTCTTGATGCTTTCGGCCAGAAACTTGAGGATAACGCTAAAAGGCTTAGTGTAGTCGAAGAGAGAACCGAAACTCTTACTTCTGAAAATCAAGATATTAAAACAGAACTTAAAAGACTTAAAATGAAAATCACAGACTTAGAAGACAGAAGTCGTAGAAATAATTAAAAAATCAGGGGCATCCCAGAGAATATAACACCCCCCAATGCTATTCAAACAATCCATTCCATCTTTAAAGGAGCAGGAACTTATTATCATAGATAGAATTCACCGTCTGCCCCGTCCAGCATCTATTTCCCCTGACATACTCAGGGATGTGATAATGAGAGTTCATTTCTTTAATACAAAAGAAAAAATACTAAATTTTATAAGAGAAGAGAAAAAATTTCCGATCCTTATTCCCAACTAAAAATCTTCGCAGACCTTTCAAAAGAGACCATGGAAGCTAGGAGAGCTTTCAGAGAAACCACAAGTGCTTTAAGAGACATGGGCATCCAATATAGGTGGGGATTTCCCTTGAAACTCTTGGTATTCTTCAAGGGAAAAGACCATTTCTTTATCCGCCCCAGAAGAAGGTCTCAAATTTATTGCCTCCTTAAAGGACAATCCACACAGGGAAACAAAGTTCCCCAAATGCTGAAAAAATAATAGGCCTTTACTCAAGCCTCCTCCTTTTATTCTCTATATACCACTTTAGAGTGAAAGTTCATAAGATTTATAATGACATTATATGCAATAACACGATTGTTATCTGAGCAACTGTTGAATTGTTTAATTATTCTAATGTGTTCATTTTGATCTATGACTGTTTATTCTTATTAATACAATAGGTCCAAAAAAGTTTGTATTTCCTTGTTCTTCTTTATGCATAGCCTTCATGGTCTTGCACCACATTTTTTTCCCCCAAATCGGAAAGAGAACCTTACCGGTGAAGGTTCCTTCAGGAAGATTTTGTTTTGCCTTTTTTTGATCGAGAGAACTACGGAACTTTTTTTTTCTTTTCTTACAACATCCATATTTACACTTGATACTCTGTTTTGTGTTGGTTAGGATACTTGTGATATATTCTTAAACTTAATACTAGTCTTGTTCCTTTTGTCCTGTGCGCCAGCTTATTTAACCCCTTACTTACCGGGGACGTATTAGTACGCATATTTGCGTACCCCCCGTTCAGTGAGGGCTGCTGCGCTGAGCCCTCACTGAACGGAGCACATGTCAGCTGATTCTTACAGCTGACATGTGCCCGTAACAGCCGCGGGTGGAATCGCGATCCACCCGCGGCTGTTAAACAGTTAAATGCTGCTGTCAATCTCCGACAGCAGCATTTAACGCGCGCTTCCGGGTAGCGCGTCATAAGCCCCGCCCACCGGCGACCCCGTCACGTGATCGCGGGTCGCCGATGGGCGTGCATGACAACCCAGGGTCTGCAGCAGACGCCTGTGGTGGTCATGATCTTGTCGCTATGAGCGCCACCTAGTGGTCGGCGCTCATAGCACAGGACCATTTCTGCTGCATGCAGGGGACCTGCTCGTCCCCTGTATGTAGCAGAGGCGATCGGACAGTTGCTGCTTCTAGTCTCCTATGGAGACTATAGAAGCATGCAAAAAGTAAAAAAAAAAAGTTTTTAAAAATATAAAAAAAAATAAAAAAATATAAAAGTTTAAATCACCCCCTTTTCGCCCCATTCAAAATAAAATATATATAAAAAAAACCCCACATACACATATTTGGTATCGCCGCGTTCAGAATCGCCCGATCTATCAATATAAAAAAAGAATTATTCCGATCGGTAAACGGCGTAGCGAGAAAAAAATTCTAAACGCCAGAATTACGTTTTTTGGTCACCGCAAAATTGCAATAAAATGCAATAACGGGCGATCAAAACATCGGATCTACCCCAAATGTTATCAATAAAAACGTCAGCCCGGTGCGCAAAAAATAAGCCATCAACCAGCCCCAGATCACGAAAAATGGAGACGCTACGGGTCTTAGAAAATGGCGCTATTTTTTTATTTTTTTTTTTACCAAATTTTGGAATTTTTTTTCACCACTTAAATATAAAAGAACCTATACATGTTTGGTGTCTATGAACTCGTAATGACCTGTAGAATAAGAAGGGCAGGTCAGTTTTAGCATTCAGTCAACATGGTAAAAAAATAAATAAAAAACAACTGTGGTATTGCACTTTTTTTGCAATTTTACCGCACTTGGAATTTTTTTCCCGTTTTCCCGTACAGGATATGATAAAACTAGTAGTGGCGTTGAAAAGTACAACTCGTCCCGCAAAAAATAAGCCCTCACATGGCCATATTGACCAAAAAATAAAAACGCTATGGCTCTGGGAACAAGGGGAGCAAAAACGAAAATGCAAAAACGAAAAATGCTCCGGGGCTTAAGGGGTTAAACTGCTTAAAGGTTCGTTGAAACAACTTCGTTTTCTATTCTCTTTTCAACACCACATCTAGAAGTACTAATTATACCCATCAAAATTGTCACCTACAATGTAAGAGGCTTGAACAGTCCTAATAAAAGATTTACTCTTTGGAAAGAGCTAAATAACTTTAGAGTTGATATAGCTTGCATTCAAGAGACCAGATTTGCTGAAGGAAAACACCCTAAATTCAGTCACAAAAATTATCCCCATATTTTTGAATCCGTTAATGAAAGTAAAAAAGCTGGTGTAGCAACAATTATCAAAAACTCTACCCCATTTGAATTAATAGAGGAGCATAAAGACACACAAGGGAGGTATCACATCCTTGTGTGTAAATTAAATAATCATGAATGCACTATTGTAAATATTTACGCCCCTAATAGAAAACAAACTGTATTTTTGGACAAATTATTGGAAAGGGTGGGAAAGGTCAGAAAGGGCGAGTTAGTCTTACTGGGAGACTTTAATATAGTTCCAGACGGACATCTCGACTCTTCCTCCCCCAATCGCCACTTGTCTGCCACATTGAACAACTGGCTGTTTAAAAAAGAGCTTTTCGATGTGTTTAGATGTCTAAATACAACATCTAGGGAGTATTCTCATTTTTCAGATGCTCATCAGTCAGAGTCCAGGATTGATTTAATACTGTTGGATGTATTTTCATTAACCAAATTCATCAACATTTCCATAAACAATAAATCCATCTCTGATCATGCCCCCGTTATAGGTGAATTTTCCCTAGGTCCTCTCTTGAGAGATAACTTTCTGTGGAAAAGTAACTCTTCCATCATTCACACTCCGAAAAATAAAGTTATAATTGAAAAAGCCATCACCAACTATTTTAAAGAAAACGACACCCCGGACTTAACCAATCCATTTACAAGTTGGAATGCTCACAAAGCTGTTCTTCGTGGAATAACAATGCAAATCTCATCCCTGCAAAAAAAGAAAGTAGGTCAAAAATAAATTAACTTCAAAATATAATTAGAGAAAAAGAATCAATACAAACTAATCTCTCCTCCCCTTCTTCGACAATTCAGAGAGAATTGTTGGACTTAAGACAAGAACTGAGGTCAGAGATTTTTTCTTCTTTTGACTCAGTCATTAAAAATTCAAAATTTAATCAATATGCAGCTTTAAATAAACCCACCCGTTTCATGGCCAGATGCATTAAACAAAGAAGAACATTCAATAGAATTGATAAAATTAAGGCAGATAATGGTATAACCTACTATCATCCCAAAGATATCGCTAATCAGTTTGCCAGTTTCTATAAAAACCTATATAAGATCCTCTAGTCCCTCAACCAAGCACTGAAATAATCAATAATTTTCTTTCCTCTATCAAACTCCCAAAACTGAACCCTCTGGATCATGAATCTTTACACAGGCCTTTTACTACTCTAGAAATAGAAAACACAATTAAGCAACTGAAAAATTTTAAGGCCCCGGGACCAGATGGGTTCATCAATGAATATTATAAAACTTTTAGTCAACACCTTTCCCCTCATCTTACCAAAATTTGTAACTCAGCATCGACTCTAGGATCCTTTCCGTCAGAAATGATGGAAGCTACTATTATCTGAATTCCTAAATCGAAAGGAGACCTAGAGAACATTAAAAATTATAGGCCCATCTCGTTAATAAATACGGACATTAAAATATATTCAAAAATTTTAGCAAATAGTCTTTCAGTTATTCTCCCCCAGTTAATCAACGACGATCAAATTGGTTTTGTTAGTGGAAGACAAGCTACTTACGGTACTAGGAGATTAATAAACATTATAAAAATAATTAAATACCTCTAAACTACCAGCTACTCTATTAGCGTTGGACGCGGAAAAGGCCTTTGATAGGCTAAACTGGCAATATCTAAAACAATCATTTATTAAATTCGGCTTCAGTAATTATTTTCTTTCTTCAATTATGGCCCTCTATTCTAATCCTCATGCTAAAATTTATGTGAACAATCAGTTATCTCACTCAATTCTCATCTCAAACGGTACAAGACAGGGCTGCCCTCTTTCTCCCCTACTTTTTGCTTTGGCCATGGAGCCACTAGCCCAAAAAATTAGGGAAAACCCCAAAATTAAAGGAATCCCTACAACTCGTCAATTTAAAATAAGCCTTTTTGCGGATGACGTAAAGTTAACCCTACTGGACCCAATAATTTCTGTGAGGGAAGTATCTGAAATACTAGATGCTTTTTCACTAATTTCTTACTTCAAAATTAATAATGAGAAATCAAAACTACTCCAATTCAATTTAAACCAACCCGTAAAAAACGTATTGAAGTTAAACATGTCTTTTAGTTGGGCCGAAAAAAATATAACATATCTAGGGGTCATTATTTGTAAGGATATTAATTCTATTATTTCCACCAATTTAGAATCTATCAATGACATCCTATATATAGATTTAATAAAATTCGGCAAACATGACCTTTCATGGTGGTTAAAGGTACTTACGGTTAAAATGTTCATTCTACCAAAAATTCTCTATATTTTCCGGAACCTTCCCTTATTCATTCCCCACACATCCATCCTAAAAATTCAAAATCAAATAAATTCCTACATATGAATAATAAAAGAGCCAGAATTTCTACCAATATCCTCTATAGAAATAAAATCAATGGCGGACTCAGCTTACCCAATATTTCAGCATATTATCTAGCGAATCTTATAAAACAAAGTGCTAACTGGTTTAATTTGATAGACCCCCCAGCTTGGAATATTCTGGAAACAACTCTGAACAATAATTCTCCTCCTCGAGATCTTCTATTCAAGCATCTTTTTAAAAAAACTACACACGACCCATCTCACCCTATATTCCATGCGGCTATCTGGGCTTGGAAAAAAATTGCAAAACAAAGAAAGAAAAAACACTCTAGAGGTCCTAATTTAAACAAATTTACAATTATTAAAAATTTCTCACTATCACTCATAGCCTCCTTATACAACTCCTCAATCCCAGAATCTTGGGAAAGTAGAGGTTTAAAAAAAACTAAAAGACCTTTATGATGGTTTCAATATCTTACCCTTTAAATCCATTAAAATTAAATTTAATCTATCTCCATCTGACGTTTTTTACTACTCTTATATAAAAGAGATTTCTTAAATTCCTCTCGGGCAAACTTCTAGTTTCAGAGATCTCAGCTAATCTCATTTGCAATCCGGCTCTCAAAAATTTTTGGAGCCTATGCTACATCTACAACGGATTCAACAATGATCTTTCATTCAATAAAAATTTGTACATGTTGCGCTGGGAAGCGGACTTAAAAAGTTCCTTCCACAATGATCAATGGGAAAACGTATTATCCTACACACAAGCCTCAAATATTTCAATGCCCCTTCAGGAAGCATATTTTAAGTTCGTCTCGAGATGGTATTATACACCTATCAGGCTTCACCACATAAACTCAAGTAACTCTCCTCTTTGTTGGAGAAACTGTGGGCTTAGAGGTCGATCTCATGCATCTTTTTTGGAGCTGCCCCAAAACTCACAATTTGTGGGCTCAAATATTCATTCTGGTCAATGACCTTTTGGATAAACCAATCATTCTTTCCCCTCAAACGGCCCTTCTATCCATAGGGTTAGAGTCTCTTGGTTTTTCCGAAAGATCTATACTAATCCACTTATTTTTAGTTTGCAAAAATACCCTGGCATTCTACTGGAAAAAGCCAAACATCCCCTTATTAGAACACTTGGTTGAGAAAATGAACCTACACAGGACATACAAATACAGATTCGCTATTATTAACAATAGTGTGACTAAATTTTCAAAGAAATGGGACATTTGGACAACTAAATTCCCGTATGTCTCGCGAGTCTCTTGTAAAGTCATAGTATCTGTATCTTAATTTGTTTACTCATTTATGATACTCTGTACTTCTCTCGTAATGTTATTTGTTCTTTTTTTTATTATTATTTTGTTATAACGGTTTGTTTATTCGTGACATTTTCTGTGATTATCAACACCTGTCGATTCAATTTCTTCCCCCTTCCCTTTTTCTTTTCCCAATCCCCACTACTCCTTTTTCCCTAATCGCTTGTTTTTCCCCTATCCCTTGAACCTCTTCCCCTCTTCCCAGATCATTTCTATTCTTATTACCTTGTTCCCCAATTGCCTGTTAAATATTGAATAATTATAATAAAAATTATTGTAAGATAAACCAAACCTACAACACATAAGGTCACATAGCTTATCCAATACAGTTCATTGGTAACAGCAGGATGTGTGTTGATAGTAACACAGTAACATTAATCATATGACCTACCATATATGTAAGGTCAGTACAGACGACCATAAGTCATACACTACAACACACAATAATGCAAATATCACATGGGTAAAGCTAAATATGATATACTTAGTGAGAGGTTGGAGATAATCAACAGTGTCAGGGGAGGCCCCGACACGTGTTTCCGTACTTCCTCAGGGGGCAGTGGTGGGATGTGTGTGGAAACAAGGCCTCTTATATATGCGAACAAGGGGAGAAAGAGTGGGCACTGACCAATGATGGCGCTATGCGCCCCCAGACATTGGTGACAGCGGCGCGGTCTCAGGCAGCGTCTGGGAAGAGGAGAACTCCCCCATTGATGTCACATGTTCCGGGATACCGCCCATCAGAGGCCGCATCATAGTCAGATGACCGCGGCACCCGGCGCATGAGCACAAGGTCAGCCCACATAAACGCAGAAGGCGAGGAAACGATCACAGACATGCAGAGGACAAATATGGGGAAGAACAGGAGGTTGTTCCCACATGGGAAAATGAATACCGCACCTGTTCACACAAGTAGCCCAATGCCACCTCGCACATAATATATAATTTAAACATCATGCATGGTACACAGCAGATCATATTGCAAAGAGTGTCCATAATGTAGATTGATGTCCATGTCCATCGTATCATTCGTTCTTTTTAGAAGAAAATCGGATTACGTTTAAGTCCAAATATGGTATCTGTCGTAAAGTAACAGAATTCCCTTCCAACTGCAGTTCAAAAGAGGCTCTACATATAAAAAGAGGCCAGGGTAAATGAGTGAACTAAAAAGGGGATAAAAAAAATAACAAACACACACAATTAAAAGACAGACTGCAAAAGAGGTATGGGGCAGAGGAGCAGAGATATACCAGTGGAGAATATTAATTATTCATACTTAACACAGTATGCAAGGGAAGTCACCAAGAGGTCAAAGCATCCAGAGAAGACAATTTAAGGTAGTCACAGTATAGGCCATCATAAGGAGAAGTCGAGCAGCAACAAACAGCCTAATCTATAGGTTTTTTGGATAACCATATCAGACAAGAACGGGGAGTGGGGGAGGAAGATGTAGAGGGCAGAAGGATCTAATATAATCCTAAAAATGATAAATAAATAACCAAAGGACGGGTCATATCAAAGGGGTCCCACGTCCAGAGAAGAAGAAACGCGGAGGGAGCAGGCGGATGCCATATAGTTAAAAGAAGGGGGATAAGCTCAATCGTTCATTAAGGTGTGTGTGCAGATGAGGCATGCAGGAGAGAATTAACAGAGGTCTCCTTCCTGAATATGGTCGTGCCTATCTCACCATCCACATGAATTTAAATCTTGATGTCCAAGAAGTCAATACTTTGCAAGTGATGTTTATAAGTGAGGTTGATGTTGTAGTCATTCACATTCAGGGAGGAGATAAGTTCCTCCAGCTCGCGGACCGATCCATCCCAGATGATCAGGATATCGTCGATGTACCGAAGCCAGCACTGCACATAGGCCGCGGCCAGAGCCCCACCACCGAAAACCTCCCTCTCCCAGTAACCGAGAAAAAGGTTTGCGTATGATGGGGCGCAGGCCGCGCCCATCGCAGTGCCCCTCCTCTGTAGGTAGAATCGGTCCCCAAACACGAAGAAGTTGTGCTTAAGTACAAACTCTAGTAGGGTAAGAACCAGAGAGCAAAGTGACGTCTCCATACTGCTCATCTCCAAGAAGTATTTCACCGCCCTCAGTCCATGGTGGTGCTCAATACTGGTATAGAGGGCCTCCACGTCAACAGCAACCAGCAACACCCCACCCTCCAGTATAAGCCCATCTAACAACTGCAGGATGTCCGAAGTGTCTCTGACACAGGAGGGCAGCGTCTCAACTAGTGGATGTAAATAGTATTCGATAAACTTACATGTTATATCGCACAGCCCTCCAATGCCAAAGACAATAAGACGACCCAGCGGAGTCAGTGGGTTTTTGTAGATCTTAGGTAATAAATAGAAGGTGGGGATAACCAGGGCCTTGACGAGGAGGCCCTCCAATATCTTTTTAGTAATGACACCCCTATCAAGGGCATCCTCAAGAACACTGGCAAGTTCAGCTGAAAATGGAATCATGGGGTTGGAATGGAGTAGCTCATAATATGATTTATTACGCAGTTGGCGCATCGCCTCTTTTTCATACATATCCGATGGCCAAATGATGACATTTCCCCCCTTATCGGCTGGCTTTATAACAACCCCCTTTAAATCCCGCAACTCCCGAAGGGCCTCCCTATGTTAAGAAGAGAGGTTACATTCGGAACTGAGAGTATTCAATTTCTCAAGGTCTCTAAAGGCCAATGTATTAAAGATTTCCACTTGGGGACATATAGACAAGGGGGGGGAAGTCGCTGACCTCGGGTATATATGCTGTGGAAATGTACCTTTATTGATGGAGTTCGACTCTTCTTCCAACTCCTCCAAAGTCAACAATGCATCTGCCTCAATCTGGGAAGAAGATGTAGGAATAGAAGCTGAGATGATCGGACATCTAGTGTGCAGCTTGTGTAGTATAAGTTTCCGAAGGAACAGGCTCAGATCCTTGATTACAGTAAAAGAGTCAACGTTAGAGCTGGGGACAAAGGTTAGGCCAAGTTTCAATACCTCAATCTGAGGTCTAGTTAGAGTCAAATTTGACAAATGAATTACCTCCAACTGATTCGCTTTCTGTTTGAGACGAGGTGACAGTTGGCCTTTTCTAGATGTATCTCTAAACCCCTTGTTCTTAACTGACCCAGCTCTAGTCAAGGGTCTGTTTCCACCTTCTTTACCACCTGATGGTTCTTCATCAAGGGAGGATAATGATGATGCTGGGGGACCCAATGGTACCAATTCAGCAGGTAAAGTTAGGAAAATAGATCCTTGACTAGAGCTGGGTCAGTTAAGAGCAAGGGGTTTAGAGATACATCTAATATGTACACAGTAAATTTCAAGTACAAAGAGTTAACACATTAACTATTAACTCTATCTTCACACAGGATTTTTGCAGGTTTTTTTATGCAAATAAAAAGAGGTTTTACAGTACCAGCAAAAGCTATGAGATGTCAGAAATCTCATGCACATGCTTGTTTTTTCTTTGATAACTGCAGCGTTTTTAAATCTGCAGTTTGTCAATTCTTACAATGTTTTTGCAGCTTTTTTTTTACCCACTGAAAGTAACGAGAAAGTGCAAAAACATAAAGCAAAACTTGTTTTGTGTTTCTTTATTAACCCCTTACTGGCCCAGGGCGTATTAGTACGCCCCAGGCCAGCACCCCCAGTTCAATGAGGGCTCCAGCGCTGAGCCCGCACTGAACCGGGCACATGTCAGCTGATTATTACAGCTGACATGTGCCCGCAACAGCCGCAGGTGGAATCGCGATCCACCCGCGGCTGTTAACATGTTAAATGCCGCTGTCAATCTCTGACAATGGCATTTAACATTGCCGTGCCGGAAGCGCGGCATTAGCCCCGCCCATCGGTGACCCCGTCACGTGATCGCGGGTCACCGGTGGGTGGCCATGACAACCCTGGGTCTGCAGCAGACACCAGTAGTTGTCATGTAAAGATTACTATAAGCGCCACCAAGTGGTCGGCGCTCATAGTACAGGAGCATTTCTGCTACATACAGGTGATCTGCAGATCACCTATATGTAGCAGAGGCGATTGGACAGTTGCTGCTTCTAGTCTCCTATGGAGACTATAGAAGCATCCAAAAAGTTTAAAAAAAAAGTTTTTAAAAATATTAAAACAATATAAAAGTTTAAATCACCCCTCTTTTTCCCCATTCAAAATAAAATAATAAAAAATAAACCCCACATGCCAAATATGTGTATTGCCGCGTTCAGAATCGCCTGATCTATCAATATAAAAAAAGAATTAATCCGATCGGTAAACGGCGTAATGAAAAAAAAAATCTAAACGCCAGAATTACGTTTTTTTGGTCGCTGCAACATTGCAATAAAATGCAATAAAGGGCAATCAAAACATCAGATCTAACCCAAAATGGTATTAATAAAAACGTCAGCTCGGCGCGCAAAAAACAAGCCCTCATCCGGCCCCAGATCCCGAAAAATGGAGACGCTACGGGTCTCGCCATTTTTTTTTTATTTTTTTTTTTAGCAAACTTTGGATTTTTTTTTCACCACTTAAATAAAAAAGAACCTATACATCTTTGGTGTCTACGAACTCGTAATGACCTGGAGAATAATAATGGCAGGTCAGTTTTAGCATTCAGTGAACGTGGTAAAAAAAATAAAAAAAAAACATCTGTGGTATTGCACTTTTTTGCAATTTCACTGCACTTGGAATTTTTTTCCCGTTTTCCAGTACATGATATGGTAAAACTAGTAATGGCGTTTAAAAGTACAACTCGTCCCGCAAAAAATAAGCCCTCACATGGCCATATTGACCCAAAAATAAAAACGCTATGGCTCTGGGAACAAGGGGAGGCAAAAAGCGAAAATGCAAAAACGGAAAATCCAAAGGTCGCGAAGGGGTTAAACATGTATTATAGCTAAAACAAACATGAAATGCGCAGCCAAAGAACATTGCACAAATGCAGCAAAACCTGTGCTTTGAACACAGCTTTTTTACTGCCAAGAAAGCAGGTTTTGCTGCAGAAAAAAAAAACGTTGCGTGTGAACATAGCCTAATTGTACAATATGTCAAGGACATCATTACAAATGTGGGAAAGATGATTCAGATAAAAATATAACAAAGGGATCTTTACAATAAGAGAAAATATGGAATCTGCCACAAGTAGTAATAACAAAACAATAACAGAATTTTTACCCCCTTAACCACTTCGCACCAGAGCCTGTTTTTGCCTTCGTGACCAGGCCAATTTTTTCAATTCTGACCACTGTCACTTTATGAAGCAATTACTCTGGAACACGTCAATGGATCCCCCTGATTCTGAGATTGTTTTTTCGTGACATATTGTACTTCATGATAGTGGTAAAATTTCTTTGACATCACATGCGTTTATTTGTGAAAAAAATCGGAAATTTGGCGAAAATTTTGAAAATTTTGCAATTTTCAAACTGTGAATTTTCATGCCCTTAAATCAGAGAGATATGTCACACAAAATACTTAATAAATAACATTTCCCACATGTCTACTTTACATCAGCACAATTTTGGAACCAAAATTTTTTTTTGTTAGGGAGCTATAAGGGTTAAAAGTTGACCAGCGATTTCTCATTTTTCCAACAAAATTTACAAAAACATTTTTTTAGGGACCACATCATATTTGAAGTCACTTTGAGGGGTCTTTATGACAGAAAATACCCAAAAGTGACACCGTTCTAAAAACTGCACCCCTCAAGGTGCTCAAAACCACATTGAAGAACTTTATTAACCCTTCAGGTGCTTCACAGGAATTTTTGGAATGTGGAAGAAAAAAAATAACATTTAACTTTTTTCACAAAACTGTTACTTTAGACCCAATTTTTTTTATTTTCACAGGGGTAACAGGAAAAAATGGACCCCAAAATTTTTTGTGCAATTTCTCTTGAGCGTGCTGATACCCCATATGTGAGGGAAAACCACTGTTTGGGCGCACGGCAGGGCTCGGAAAGGAAGGAGCGCCATTAGACTTTTTGAATGTAAAATTTGTCTGAATAATTAGCAGACACCATGTTGCGTTTGGAGAGCTCCTGATGTAACTAAACAGTGGAAACCCCCCACAAGTGACACCATTTTGGAAACTAGACCCCTTAGGGAACATATCTAGATGTGTGGTGAGCACCTTGAACCCCAAGGTGCTTCACAGAAGTTTATAATATTGAGCTGTAAAAATAAAATTTTCACATTTTTCCCACAAAAACGTTTTTCATCCCTTAATTTTCCATTATCATAATGGTAATAGGATAAATTGCACCATGAAATTTGTTGTGCAATTTCTACTGAATACGCCGATACCCCATATGTGGGGGAAAACCACTGTTTGGGCGCACGGCAGGGTTTGGAAGGGAAGGAGCGCCATTTGACTTTTTGAATGTAAAATTTGTTTGAATAATTAGCGGACGCCATGTTGCATTTGGGGAGACCCTGATGTGCCTAAAGAGTGGAAACCCCCCACAAGTGACACCATTTTGGAAACTAGACCCCTTAGGGAACTTATCTAGATATGTGGCGAGCACCTTGCACCCCCAGCTGCTTCACAGAAGTTTATAATATTGAGCCATAAAAATAAAATGTTCACATTTTTCCCACAAAAAATGTTTTCCTTTCCCTAATTTTGTACTATCATAAGGGTAACAGGATAAATTGCACCATGAAATTTGTTGTTCAATTTCTCCTGAACACGCCGATACCCCATATGTGGGGGAAAACCACTGCTTTGGTGTACGGCAGGGTTCGGAAGAGAAAGGAGCGCTATGTTGGCTGGGATAGGCAGCAGACACCATGTCACATTTGAAGAGTCGCTGACATGCCGAAACAGCAGAAACCCCCACAAGTGACCCCATTTTGTAAACTACACCTCTCAAGGAATTCATCTAGGGAAGTAGTGAGTATTTTTTAATTTTTAAATTTATACCATTGGGCAGTGAAAAAAGCATAATTATATTTTTACCACAAAAAAATGTTTTACCCTCAGATTTTACATTTTCACACAGGGCAATGGGTAAAAATGGTGCCGAAATGTGTCACACAATTTCTTCTAAAAGTGGCAATACATCATATGTGGCTGTATCGTACCGCTCAGCCATATGGCGAGATCTGGGGGGGACGGAGTGCTATTTGACAATTGGAGAACAAATTATTGTAGAATAGGCATTTGGATTTGGGAGCACAAAATTTTTTGAATTTCTTTTGGGGGGCAAGGGCCATTTCGCTTTTCCAGAGCCTTTCTGCTACCAGTAACTTGGAAGTCCCTTATATTTTTAACAGATGACGGACCTGAGTGGGGACTAGCTTTTTTTGAGGACTGAGTTGAAGCTTTTATTGGGAACATTTTACGTAACATTTATCCGGCGCTCTAGGCTGAGCACTTACATCGGGGTTTCCATCTAAATTTCCAAGTGATGTAATTCAGATGAAACCCCTGCGGGATCCATTCACTGTAATGAGGCAGCAGAGTTACTCTGGACTCCGTCTGGCCTCTGTTTAGTGGTGTCCTTTTTTTCAGAAGTGCACAAAACTGTGGCCAACCGCACTTTTATGCACGCCTAAAACAAATGACACCGTGGGATCCCAGGCTAGACGGCGTCCACAGTGGCCTATATCTGCCTCATTACAGGGAATCTTCCGTCATGGGTTCCGGCTGAATCACATATTTCAGAGATTTACATGGAAACTCTGGCGTAAGTGCTCAGCGCAGAGCGCAGGATAAATGTGTGCCGAGCCATACTGCGATCTTTGGGAGACATAATAAACAAATCAGTAGCAGGTGAAGAATTGGTTTTATTTATTTTTTACGCCGTTCCTAGTGTGATATAACTGATTAGATTACTTTATTCTTCAGGTCGGTGCGATTACAGAGATACCAGATTTATATCGGTAGCTGTCACACACTAAGAGACGCTTTTTTTTTGCATCGCCATATTTTGAGAGCTATAATTTTTCCATATTTCGGCCGACAGAGTCATGTGATGGCTTGTTTTTTGCGGGACGAGTTGACATTTTTATTGGTACCATTTGTGGGTACGTGACATTTTTTGATCGCTTTCTATTCCGTTTTTTGGGAGGTCAAATTAACAAAAACCAACAATTCAGGAATTGTTTTTTGAGGTTTTTTTTTATGCCGTTCTGCGTGTGGTAAAAGTGATCAGGCAGCGTTATTCTTCGGGTCAGTACGTTTACAGCGATACTACACTTACTGTATATTTTTTTATGTTTTGGCGCTTTTACACAATAAAACAATTTTATAGAAAAAATATTTTTTTTGCATTGCTTTATTCTGAGAGGTATAACTTTTTTATTTTTTGGCTGATGGAGCTGTATAGCGGCTTGATTTTTGCGGAACAAGATGACGTTTTCAGCGGTACCATTTCTATTTCCATTTTGCTTTTTGATCGCATTTTTTTCCACTTTTTGTTTGGCGATATGAGGAAGAAGCATAGTTTTTTTGCTCCGTTTTTTATTTATTTTTATTACGGTGTACACATAAGGAGTTAATTAGTGTGACAGTTTTATAGCTCGGGTTGTTTCGGACGCGGCAATACCAAATATGTGTACTTTTTTTATTTTTGCATAAATATATGGATTTATCGGTTTAATATTTTATTTATTTATTTTTATTTATTTTGTATTTTTTTTTAACAGTTTCAAAACATTTTTTTTAACTTTTTTTTACATTTTTACTTAGTCCTTGTATGGGACATTAATTTTTATTTTTCTGATCCCTGATCTCATGTAATGTAATAGACATGTATTACATTATATGAGATCTTCACTGACTGTTTCACAGTCTCCTGTCTGGCATCAGCTACAGGCTGAAGCCAGCCAGGAAGGACACCATATATGGCAGAGCTGGAGGCGGTCATGTGACCTCCAGCTGCCATAGCAACGCCAGGTCCTGAAAGCAATCAAGGGGTCGTCGGAGAGGTAAGTGGACGACCCCCTCTCCTCCTGCTGTCTTCTATATGCCGCGATCATTATAGATCGCGGCATATAGAAGACAGCAAAGGGTTAACATCACTGGGACCTGATCTAATCAGGTCCCGATGATGTTCCCTGTCAGAGCTAACGCTCTGCACCGCTCTCACAGCGCTTGCAGGACCCTGGGGGTCCTGAGCACTGCGAGACCACCCACCGTTTTTAAACGTCCGCGCTGCACAGAGCCCAGGCAGCGCGGACGTTTATCTACAGTGGGCGGTCGGGAAGCGGTTAATGACCAAGCCAAATTTTACAATTCTGACCATAGTCACTTTATGAGGTAATTACTCTGGAACGCTTCAACGCATCCCACTGATTCTGAGACTGTTTTTAGTGACAAATTGTCTTTCATGATCAAATTTCTTTGATATGACTTGCGTTTGTGAAAAAAATGGAAATTTGGCTACATTTTTGAAAATTTTGCAATTTTCAAACTTTGAATTTTTATGCCCGTTAATCAGAGAGATATGTCACACAAAATAGTTAATAAATAACATTTCCCACATGTCTACTTTACATCACAATTTTTGCAACAAAATTTTTTTGTGTTACGAAGTTATAAGGATTAAAAGTTGACCAGCAATTTCTCATTTTTCCAACGCAATTTACAAAACCATTTTTTTTAGGGACCACGAGTCACTTTGAGGGGCCTTTATGACTGAAAATACCCAAAAGTGACACCATTCTAAAAACTGCACCTCTCAAGGTGCTCAAAACCACATTCAAGAAGTTTATTAACTCTTCATCTGCTTCACAGGAACTGAAACAACGTGGAAACAAAAAATGAACATTTAACTTTTTTCACACAAATTTTACTTCAGGCCCCAAATTTTTAATTTTCTCAAGGGTAACAAGAGAAAATGGGGAAAAAAAATTGTTAGGTAATTTCTCCTGAGTAAGCTGATACCCCATATGTGGTGGAAAACCACTGTTTTGGCGCACGGCAGGGTCCGGAAGGGAAGGAGCGCCATTTGACTTTTTGAATATAAAATTTGCTTGAATAATTAGTGGACGCCATGTCATGTTTGGGGAGCCCCTGATGCGCCTAAACAGTGGAAACCCCCCACAAGTGACACCATTTTGTAAACTACACCCCTCAAGCATTTTATCAAGGGGTATAAGTGAACATTTTGAACCCAGAGGTACGACACAGAATTTGATAACATTAGGTCATGTATATCATGTCAGAGGAGAGAGAAATCATTGCAACCGGGGCACACTTTTTTGTTGTGATCGTTGTTATTCGGTGAATAACGGCGATCTCGTGACAGGGGACTGTAAAAACCGGCCCTGATCATATTCTCCAGGGTCTCAACTACCCACAGTAGCTGAGAGGGGTAGCTGAGACCACGGAGAATTTCCGACTCTGGGGGGGGCGTTACAGCCTTATTCCTCACCGACGCATTTTCACGGCGCTGAGGAATAAGTACCCTTAACTGCCGCTGTAAAAATATGTTACAGTGGTCGTTAAGGGGTTAAAATGGCTAGTTACCTCAAATCTAATTTTATAAAACAAAATAAAAGTACAAATAAGTTGAACTTGATCAAGGGATGGATATTTTTACACTGACTTTGTGATATGTGAAATAAAATTGTCCATATTCAAATCAATTTTGTGTTGATTTGAAAAAAGTAGGAACGTTTTAGGCAGTCTAATCGCTAGAACAAAAAGTGAGTAACTCTTGACCCAGCGCTGTTCTGGGACACAAGGATGCTGTACTTCAATAGTGTAGTTCTATTTGCATTGCATTAGTAACTGGACTAAAATCAATATTATACTTTACTTTCAGCTTACAAGATACACAGCCTCTATGTTAGCAGTAATCTGCTTGTTTTTTTTAGGTAAAACTATAGCTAACACATTCATAACCTTTTTCCATAGC
This sequence comes from Phyllobates terribilis, assembly GCF_046119375.1. Lineage (NCBI taxonomy): Eukaryota > Metazoa > Chordata > Amphibia > Anura > Dendrobatidae > Phyllobates > Phyllobates terribilis. The sequence continues at coordinate 49,217,391 of NW_027362769.1, read as the reverse complement.
TGATTTAATTTATTAGTAAATATCTCAATGCCACACAGGAGAAATTCAGTTAGTTCCCTATATGTGTCATTTGGGGTCTAAATCCATACATACAGTGTGCATTTTAGGACATGATCAGATATCAAAATCAAACATCAGAATGATGTCAGTTTGAGGCTAAATACCCTGTCTGACAAGTGATTCTAACAAGTAATTTTGACAAGTGACTTTTAATAATAATAAAAAAGTCACTGTTTGCTGATGGGACTTGAACCTAAAATTCTGTGTCCCAGACACCAGTGCACTAACCACTGAGCTATTCACTCAGTTGAAGGAAACCTAGGAGTTATATTTGGTTATATGATTTTCAGTGCAAACCTGATTGAAACTCATTGGGACTTATGCACAGACTGCAAGAAAGCCAAATTCAAATGATGTTTGATTTTGATGTGCGAGTCTGATGTGTGACTTTCTTCAAACATCAGAATCACAATGACTTTTAGTCACCCTGAGTATTTTCATGGTTGATCTCATAAGACAAGAAAAGCTGCCAGCTACTATCACTTGACTGGATAGCTCAATGGTAAGGCATCAGCCTCTGAAACTACAGTGTCACAGTTCAAATCCCAATAGTAATATTATTATTATTTTTAATTATGCCTGTTTAGCACACAAACTACAGGGGTGTTTTACTTTTAATATCTGACATTCTGATTGTCATCCTGATGTGTTAACGAGTTTCAGACACGCTATTTGCATGGTAAATTACATAGCCAAAGTAAATTGGGAGGCACTAATTTACTACATATCTATTTCCAAGTGACTCTACATTTGCATAATTTCTTCAAGGGGTCTAATGATAAAATTTCTTTATTGTCAATTTTTCTTTCCATCCACCCAAGAACTGGCTGCAAACTCCCAATTTACTTTTGCTATGTAATTATTATTATATATCACTACCTAAATAATCAAATAATGAACCTACAATTTAATGGTAAGGCATCTGTGTCATATAGTTTTGGTTTGAAAGGATAATAATAATAGTAATTATTAATTGTCAGGTTCCCTGGTTAGACAGGGTATTTAGCCACAAACTGATATCATTCTGATGTTTGATTTTGATATGGTTGGGTACACCTTGTAGCAGTTGGATGGCTTTTACGCTCTTTCTACCAAAGTAGTGTCAACTAAGTCCCCTATGTTATTTACATGTACTATTTATTTATTTACTGCAGGGTATTTGCTTATTTTGTTTTCTCCTAGATTCCTGGAGAATCCTTAGACCGGACATTCCATTAAAGTATTCCTAATTCAAATTCCCGGAATAAAACTGCTACTCTTTTGATAAGGTATTCTCTATAAAAGCTTGACATAAAGGTTTCTCACAGGCATAAAGTATTTAGTTTAAAAATATGCTTAGTTTTTTTCTTGTTCCTTTACTCTCTCTATAAGTAAAACACATTGCACATGACAAGACATAAATAAGAGCACGTCCGCTCACGGGGCCTCACGTGACCGCCAACTGCAGCCTGCTCTGACATCCGCTGAGGTCACAACAAGTTCGGGGAATCCAGAGGCGTGACTCAGTGATGCACACCCCGATTGATGGGCTGTGGGCGGGGTTTCACCGCATGTCACAGCCCAGTGACCAAATGTTTTTTTTAATGTGGTGGCATACGCGAGTTGTGTAGAGTGCATCAGGTTGGCATATGAGTTTTGTAGAGTACATCAGGTTGGCATATGTGAGTTATGCAAGTCAGAAATAAATGTATTAGTCATGGCCACACACATGGAGTGGTGCAAAGGGAGGGGGGAGAAAAAATAGACAGGGACGAAAAAAAAAAGTTGTGGAAAACAGCGAGCACGAGTGCGGATCAGTGATTTGCGTCACTGATCAACGCTCGGCGGCTGCAGGAAGCAACGAAAAAGAAAAAAACTGGCAAAAATTGAGCGATCAAGTACTGATCAGCGCTCGGCAGCAGAAGGGAGGTTGGTGGGGGAGGGGGGGGGGAGTGGGATTGGGGTGGATTAGGAAACATGAGGTATCAGGAACGGATTGGGAATGTCTTCTTTCTTCTTCAGCAGCACCAGGAACACCAGCAGTGATGGCACAGGCTTGAAAAAGTCGGTGGCACCGCAAGGCTCCGAACAGCGCTACAGATCCGACTCAGAAACCACCCTGTACACGTCTGTAGCTACAATGAGGAAGTACAGAGCACTCATTATGGGATCGGATCACCTCTGTGCACAGTGATTGGTGTGATCGATGTCTGTTAGAAATAGCAGGCTCCTTCATGCGCTCACCGTGAGCTTCATCACTGTGATAGCATGAATGAAATGATGTATGTATACTTCATTAGTCGGGAAGTCCTTAAAACTGTTAAAGTTAAAACTTTTTTTTTTTTTTTTTTTACACAATGCTTACTAGTCCCACAAGGGACGTGAAAATGCAATCCTTTGATCACATTGATAATACACTGTACACTGTATTTTGCACCGTATATGTATCGCATGACACTGAAATCACAGTGACACATTGCAACATTGGATGTAATGATTTCTGAAGGTGTTGCTTTGCAACCTGCAAAAACCGCAACAGTTGCATATTTTTCCATGTGAGGCTGTGTGCCCACGTTGCGTATTACAAGCGTATATGCTGCGGAATTTCTGCAGCGTAAACGCTTGTAAAACGCATGTATATCCGCACCCCATGGTCCCCAATGGCATTCCACAATGTCAATGCCCATGCTGCGGATTTTTCCGCAGCGTATATGCTGCGGTCAAAAATCCGCAGCATGTTCATTAATTTTGCGGAAGCGCAGCGGAATCAATGTGCGGATGGTACCCAAGTCTGGATGAGAGGAGACTCTCATCCAGACCTGGGTACCAAAGAACCTGTAAAAAAAAGAATAAAATAAAGTTTATACTTATCTTCCGATGTTTTCCCTCCGTCGCGCTGTTGTGTGAAGGACCTGCCACGTCATTGAGTCATGTGACCCATCACATGACTCAATGACTTCACCGCAGGTACTGCACACAACAGCGTGAGCCGCTCAAGACTCCGGACGGGGCAAAGAATGCATCGGAAGGTGAGTATAAACTTTCTTTTTTACCATTCTGATTCTTTTTTTTTTAACTATTACTTGGTCACACTATATAAATCCATGTCGGTTGCATGGATTTATATAGTGTGAACAAGTTGTCAAGCACTTTTCCAAGTGATGCTTAAATCACTTGGAGAAGTGCTTGATAACCCGCATGCGGAAATGCATGCAAAGACGCCTCACAAACGCTTCTACCTGGCGGGAAAACCGCATGTAAAATCCGCATGCGATTTTCCCGCCAGGGAGAAGCGTAAAAAATATGCTTCAGTTCCGCAACGTGGGCACTTAGCCCAAGTTGGACTTTCTGTTGCTGGTCACGTGACCTACTTGTCCTATAGACGTCAATGCAAGTCTCACACGATGTGCACGACTTGTCTGCACTTGGCTGTTTTATCTATAGCAAAATTCAAGCTCTAAAGCGGGAGAGGGGGGGTACATGGGGACAGGGGCATATCTAGGGGGGGGGGCAACCTGGGCGTGTGCCCCAGGCACAGCTGGCAGGGGGGGCGCTGTTGGGCCGCCTAATGTGGCGGTCCGAGGTGTCCACCCCCCCGGCTGCATTCTGCCGCCCCTGGGACTCGGCCGTTCTCTGAGTGGGCGTCAATCTGAGAGCCCTCTCACAGAAGCTGCAGCGTGCCAGCTCCCAGTGATTGTACTTGCATCTTGCAGACGGAAGTATGATTGAAGCTCTGACCGTCGGCTTAGAGCGACATCAGCAGCGTGATCAGGTCATGTGATTGCGCTGCTGACGTCACTCGCCGGTGTCCACAAGAGAGAGCAGTGCCTCGGTGGTAAGTGCTCCTGTGGAGGTGAAGACACCGAAGATTCAGCCCAGGGATGGGGGGCTATTAATTGTGCAGGGGGGGGCAATTATTAATTGTGCAGGGGGCTAATTATTAATTGTGCATGGGGGGATTTAGTCATTGTGCAGGAGGGGATATTTATTCATTGTGCAAGGGGGCATATTTATTCATTGTGCAGGGGGGGATATTTATTCATTGTGCAGGGGGGGATATTTATTCATTGTGCAGGGGGGGATATTTTTTTTCATTGTGCAGGGGGGGATATTTATTCATTGTGCAGGGGGGGATATTTATTCATTGTGCAGGGGGGGATATTTATTCATTGTGCAGGGGGCATATTTATTCATTGTGCAGGGGGGGATATTTATTCATTGTGCAAGGGGCATATTTATTCATTGTGCAGGGGGGATATTTATTAATTGTGCAAGGGGGCATATTTATTCAGTGTAGAGGGGAGAGGTTTAATCTGTGGGGGACGGTGCAGACACATTATTGGTAGCGAGGGAGAAAATGTGTGCGGATACAGTATGGGAAGCAAGGGTGATGGGATGTGTGCGGACACAGTATGGGGAGATGTGTGAGGAGGAAATATGAGGAGGTAGGGGAAACGTGTAAGGAGACTATTGAGGGGAATAGTGTGAGGAGACAGTATGGGGGAAGAAAACTGTGAGTGGGCACAGAATAGAGACTGAGTAGTGGGTGGGGGATAGCATGGGGGGATAGTGTAAGGTCACAGCCAGGAGGGAACAGTATGCAAAGGATGGGGAGTGTGATGAGGGGGCACAGTACAGAGACTGGGAGTTACAGGGGGGACACAGTGTGAGGGCAGTGTGAAGAGGGGGCCCAGTATGGAAAGGAAAGGTCAGTGTGGCAAGCATGTACCATATGAGGGACAATGTGGGAGTCATATTTTGTGCAGAGAATATAGTGAGGGGCAATTATTTATTCAGAGGATCAGTGTAGGGCAGATATTTGTATTCAGGAGCATTATAATGACACTGCTATCTTTAAGGGCATCGTGTGGGGATTTGTTGCAGAAGACCGGAGAAAATGGAAGTCTGCAGAGATGAGTTGTGGATGAGAAAACTCATCATGTGTCTGGACAAGAGGAAGAAAAGAAAGAGAACGACTCCAGAGATAACTACATCTATAAGATACCTGGATGTAAATGTTTTTTATAATGCTGACATTTTTATTTATGTTAGGAGCATTAAAAATGTTGTCCACGTTTGTGATGAGTCTGCAGTCATTCTATGTGACTGCAGACTCCTAACTTCTCAAAGTGCGCACTGCATGCTGTCAGGATTCTCTCATGCCAGTGATTTGCATACACGTGGTCATGTGCTGACTAGACATGCGTGGCCTCACTCAATGAAAATGAATTGAGCGAAGCCGGACACGTCTAGTCGGAAAGTGGCCATGTGGCCAGAAGTATACAAATCTCATCCTTGTGATGACATGACTATCCACTTTTGCTACCAGCAAGGGAGAATCCTAAAAGTGTGCAGTACATGCGCTGTGAGAATTCAGAAGCCTGCAGTCATACACACTGACTGCAGACCTTCATCTCAAACCTGGACGATCTCTTTAATTATAAAATAAAGCCCTGTAACCAATCCTAACAGGGGGGAAACCAAGGAAATAGGTGGGATGTGAGGCAAGCAAGGGGGAAGGGGAGAAGTGAATATAATGAGGGTGGAGAGGGGGGTGGGGATAGTGAAGTTAGATCGTTAGAGAAGAATAGGATGCTAAATAACCCCAAAGTTTTATCTTGCATGCTGACCAACGCAAGAAGCCTGACCAATAAGGCGGATGAGCTGCAGGCGCTTATATTGGAGGAGAGGTATGACATCGTAGGTATAACAGAGACTTGGCTAGACGATAGCTACGACTGGGCGGTAAATTTATTAGATTATAATTTATTTAGAAGGGACCGGAAACAGGGGAAAGTTGGAGGAGTCTGCTTATATGTAAAGTCATGTCTAAAACCCAGACTAAGGGAAGATATAGGAGAGGGAGAAGAGGGGGTCGAGTCCATGTGGGTAGAGATAGAGGGGGCAAAAAATAATAATAAAATATTACTGGGGGTCTGCTATAAGCCACCAAATATAACAGAGGAGAATGAGAATCTGCTATTAGGACAAATAGACAAAGTAGCAAAACATAATGAAGTGATTGTAATGGGGGATTTCAACTACCCGGATATTAACTGGGAAACAGAAACCTGTAGATCTCAGAAAGGAAAAAGGTTCTTGACAAATATTAAGGATAATTATCTCTCCCAACTAGTGCAGGAACGCCGTGTTGGACTTAATATTGACTAATAGGCCTGATAGAATAACTGAGGTACAGATAGGGGGGCACCTAGGTAATAGCGATCATAATATTATCGACTTCAAAATGCCCTTCAGTAGGGTTATCAATAAGGGAACAACAAAAACATTAAACTTTAGGAGGGCGAAGTTTGATCAGCTGATAGAAAACCTTCAACTTATTGACTGGGACAAAGTACTTAATCAAGGGAATACGAATAGTAAATGGGAAACCTTCAAAAGAATTCTGAATACTCAGTGCGAGAGGTATATACCGTATGGGAATAAAAGGGCCAGAAATAAGAGGAAACCAATATGGTTGAACAAGAACGCAAAAGGGGCGTTAAATAGCAAAAAAGAGGCATTCAAGAGATTAAAACAGGAAAACAGTAAGGAGTGTAATGCAGCAGCTTGATAGCATTACTGTAAATGGTCCAGGATGTGTTTACCGGACCATGTATCTTCCCCTTTAACTGACTGGTCACATGACTGTGACATCACACAGGTCCTGTATGCACAGTAAAGCTCTGTACACTTGACTGGGACAGCACACAGGACCTATACACACAGCTGACTGATCACATGACTGTGACATCAGCAAGGTCCTGTCAGTATGTGGCTGTCTGTGCACAGCATATATAAACCCTGCTTAATTTGAGACAGGTGTGTTCGGTGTGAGAGGCGTGAGGCCTGTTCCCCATGTGTGTGGGATACCGTGATACCGTGAAGCCTGGCAGCCTGAAGGCAAAGACTAGATCCTGTGCGGATGCTAGTGGCCTTGGAAGGCAGCGGCTTTGAAGTGAAGCCTGGTACCTGAAAGGTCGAGCCTGGATCCTGTGCGGATGTCAGTGGCCTTTGAGGGAGAGCCGGCTTGAGTAAGAGTCCTGGAAGGCAGAGCCTGGATCCTGTGTGGATGTCAGTGGCCTTTGAGGGAACGACGGCTGGAGACCCCTACTTGGGAAGCCGCAGAGCCACAGTGGTGGCAGAGTAACGGACTGAGACAGCTATACCCGGCAAAGGTAATACCCGGTGCTATATGGACATTGTGATATGAACATTGCTACTTTATTACCTTGCCGTAAGCTGTACCCTGGAGCAAGTGGGCCGGTGTGCCACTTGGCTCATGAATTGTTTATGTGTGTAAACCTGCCGATGGCAGACTAAGATGAACTGTGTGTGAACAGCGGTTTATGAAGTGCCATAATAAACTGCAACACTGTGTGAAAAACGTAAAGACATTGCACGTGTGCATTGATTGACGCAGCGAAGCGAGTTACCCCCAGTATGATGACGAGCGCTGCCTTACATATGGTTCGAGAGTGCGGGCAACGGCAGCCCGGTTGCTAGTGGCAACGACAACCCCGGTTGCTAGGGGCAACGGCACAGGATGACGAGTGTGGATAAAGCATCTTGCGGCAACTCGGCGGGGTTGCGAAGATTGGCGTCGCACTCAAACCTGGTTTGCTGTGGCTCGGCGGGGCTCACGAAGTATAAAGCATCTTGCGGCAACTCGGCGGGGTTGCGAAGATTCTCATCGCACTCAAATCCGGTTTAGCGGTGGCTTGGTGGGGCCACGAAAATTTTTCCGGGAGAGCGATGAAGTGCTAGTGTGAACAGTGTACCGCGATGCCTGTGAGCAAAGCAGCAGATCTGTCTGGAGCTATTGAGCAGTTGAAGGGCCGGTTGGGACCGGAGCAGGTATTTGGGAAACTTTTACTGGACATGGTGCAGGAACCGCAGGAGCTGTGGGCACCATATGGAATGGCGGCAGTGGACCATTCTATGGACTCTCCGGGGGCGCCAGTGTTGTCCCAGAGTGCCCGGGGAGGTGGTAAGAGATGTTGTGAACTGAGTCCTAAGACTACTGCTGATTTTTTGTGTAAAAATTACCCTGCCGGTGTGGTTGTTAAAAAGGGGGCGGAGTCTAAAAAAGGGGCGGATTTTCACAAGAGTGTGGAGTGTAGAAAACTGAAAATTGTTACTGGTGGTGGGTTGGTGCCTCCTAAAAATGACAATGTGACCGTTGATAACGGGGTAACTCCAGTAGAAGGGGGTGACGTCAAAGTGGGAGGTGACCTGTTAGTCCACAACACCATGGGTAGTGACACAGACCCCGTAGCTGACTGTGACACTATTAAAGTAAAAAGTGAGTTCAGTCAGGAGGGGCTAGACGAGGTGAGAGAGTACCCATCTCGTAGACGGCGCAAGGGCCACAAAAAGGTTGCTCCTGTAGACTTGGCTGAAAATAAAAATAAAGAGAGGGTAGTACTGTGTGCCTTTGCTTCAAGTGTGGATCCTCCATTAGAGGTAGAAGAGGAGGTGACGTTGCCAGTAGCAACCTCCGGTACGGTACCGAGTCAGAAGGATCTGACAGCCCTGGAAGGGGAGGCGGCCAGTCGTGACCAAGAGCTGGAACCTATCGGCCAGCAGGGTCAGAGTGACGGGCAGCAATTATGTGGAAACCTGGGGAACGTGTCCTCAATCCAGTTGATCCTGGAGTCTGAACAGCAGAAAATACACCAGCTTGTGAAGGACTTACAGCGAGATCTAAAGGGAAGCAACGAGGAAATTAACCAGTGGAAGGAAATGTTCTACGCAATTAAGGAGGACCGCCGCAAAATCCAGGAAGAGGTTTTGCAGTTGAAGCTTGAGAAGGAGGCGCGGCAGAATGGTGTTTCTGGACGCGAACAAATCCTAGAACGACTGCGCAAACAGCTCAACCAGGAGCTGTGTGACTTCAAGAAGGAGTGTGGTGAACGCAGTAGGGAACTGCAACAGAGTAAGAGAGATTATGAGGATCTCCTCAAGGTGAAGGAAAAACTAGAGGAGGATAAGGTGGGTGCAGAGCAAGTGCGCCAAGCGGTTGAGACCACTCTGCAAGACACCCGTGAGGAGAATGATGGTCTCCGGGGAAAGACCCTAGATCTGGAAGCTCAGGTGAAGGAGCTACAGATGTCCTGTGATGCTCTCCAGAAGGCGGAGACGTACCTTAAAGAAACAGTCAGCAAGATGGAAGCTGAGCGGAAAAAGATGGAGGAGTCTGTCGGAGAATCCACAGACCAGGGCCAGGAGTTGGCCGCTGGTGAGGGGAGGTGTGAAGCAGATACCTCCTCGAGTGATGCGAGCTTGGATGATTCGGTGGAAGTAAGAGCCGAGATCAGGGAGCTCAAGGAGTTGCTACAAACCCAGTGGACGCAAGAGAAGCGTGAGAGACTGGCTATTGAGAGCCGAGTGGGCACATTGGAGACGGAGAGGTCTGAGAGAGCTCTGCTGCTGGAAGAGCAGTTGAAGCAGGAAGAGCTTCAGAGACGGGCCGCTGAGAGGCGAGTAATTGAGCTGGAAGGAGAAGTTTTGGAGCTCAAAGGTCGCCTAGCAAAGTGTCACATGGTGAACGAGGTCTCCTTGGAGAAGGGAAAAGGCAAACAAGTTGCACTTACTCCCTTAGACCATGAGAAGGTAGACCTGAGGAGAGCTAAGAGTATGGTGTTGGAAGATAAAGGTGAAGTGGAGGTGGTCAAGACGAAAAGTTGTGAAGTGGTAGTTGTGAGTCAGCTCAGGGGAAGCATCCAGGGTGAAGAAGCTGGAAGTCAGTTGTCCCTGAAACCTGAGCTGGTTGATCGTCTGGAAACCACTGGTGAGACCGAAACGTCTCGGTACAAGTGCCTCGTAGATGTACCCGAGGACTTGAGGGAAGAATGCACCCGTGAGTTCGTGCATGAGGAGTTTAAGAAAGCCGTGGGAGCCTGTAAGGTGTACCTGACCTCAGAAGCTAAACAGCTGGTGGTCCTGTCCACGACCGAAGTCACAGTGAAGAGGGTGGCTATCCTAAGTGACATGCACTGGCGATGTATTCGTACGAAGCGGTTTCTCCGGTTGAAGACGGAACAAGCCGTTAGGCAACTGGAGCTTAGGAGAAAAGCTCACAGTATGCGTGAAGAGGTCATCCGGGTGCCTCATGTTCTGGTGAGAAAGCTCATTGGGAGAAGCGGTCGAGCCATGCAGATGATGGTCAAGAAGTCTGGTGTGGTGAAAGTAAGCAGTCCACGTGATCATCAGGACTGGATACCAGATGAAGACGGCATGGTGTCCTTCTCCACTGTAGGAACAGAAGAAAGCCTAGAATATATACGCATGCTGATTGAGTACCGAGTGACCTACCTGCAGGAGGTAGAACAATTGAATCTCGCTAGACTGCGAGTAGATAGACCGCATCATCTGAGCAGCAGAAGATGGGAGCCGTCTAGAAATAGTGAGACCCGACAGAGAAAGGGCCCCCTAAATAACAGAACAGCTACAGCTGAAGTTAGGGACCTTTCAAGATGTCCTGAGAGTAGTGGGCGTGGGTTTAGAGGTAGTGAGACCTCCAGTAACTCAGGTTTGAGCAGCCCGTACAAACGACCCAATAGAGGACAGGACAGTACGGAGTCGAACCGGACCTTAGATACCAGGGCATGTGAGTCGCACTGCTGTATTGACCGCTGGGAGCGGGGAAGACCTGACAGGGTTTTGATTGACCGCTGGGAGCGGGGGAGACCTGACAAGGTTACAACTGACCGCTGGGAGCGGGGGAGACCTGACAAAGTTACGACCCGGAAAGGTGACCTGACGAAGTCAGTGACAGTGACAAATGGTAGGTCCCTAAAGAATGGGCTAATGTCATTGACTAAGGTTCCAGGGGCTGAGTAGCACAATTGTAAAGTTCATGGTCTCTGTGAGCTGGGGGTTATAATGTTACTGTGTATATTATGTGTTCAACCCCCCACAAGTTTGAACAGAGGGGGGGATATGTAATGCAGCAGCTTGCTAGCATTACTGTAAATGGTCCAGGATGTGTTTACCGGACCATGTATCTTCCCCTTTAACTGACTGGTCACATGACTGTGACATCACACAGGTCCTGTATGCACAGTAAAGCTCAGTACACGTGACTGGGACAGCACACAGGACCTATACACACAGCTGACTGATCACATGACTGTGACATCAGCAAGGTCCTGTCAGTATGTGGCTGTCTGTGCACAGCATATATAAACCCTGCTTAATTTGAGACAGGTGTGTTCTGTGTGAGAGGCGTGAGGCCTGTTCCCCATGTGTGTGGGATATCGTGATACCGTGAAGCCTGGCAGCCTGAAGGCAAAGACTAGATCCTGTGCGGATGCTAGTGGCCTTGGAAGGCAGCGGCTTTGAAGTGAAGCCTGGTACCTGAAAGGTCGAGCCTGGATCCTGTGCGGATGTCAGTGGCCTTTGAGGGAGAGCCGGCTTGAGTAAGAGTCCTGGAAGGCAGAGCCTGGATCCTGTGTGGATGTCAGTGGCCTTTGAGGGAACGACGGCTGGAGACCCCTACCTGGGAAGCCGCAGAGCCACAGTGGTGGCAGAGTAACGGACTGAGACAGCTATACCCGGCAAAGGTAATACCCGGTGCTATATGGACATTGTGATATGAACATTGCTACTTTATTACCTTGCCGTAAGCTGTACCCTGGAGCAAGTGGGCCAGTGTGCCACTTGGCTCATGAATTGTTTATGTGTGTAAACCTGCCGGTGGCGGACTAAGATGAACTGTGTGTGAACAGCGGTTTATGAAGTGCCCTAATAAACTGCAACACTGTGTGAAAAACGTAAAGACATTGCACGTGTGCATTGATTGACGCAGCGAAGCGAGTTACCCCCAGTATGATGACGAGCGCTGCCTTACAGGAGGCACTAATGTGTTACAAGGAAAAAGCGAGAACCTGTAAAAAACAAATAAAAATAGCGAAGGAGGAAACAGAGAGACGTATTGCTAGGGAAAGTAGATCAAATCCCAAACTGTTCTTTACGTATATAAATAGTAAAAGGATTAAATCGGATAATATTGGACCGATAAAAAGTGAGGAAGGCAAAATCATAGAGAAAGATGAGGATAAAGCTAATCTATTAAATAATTTTTTTTTCAACAACTTTCACAAAGGAAATCGAACTAACAGGAGAAATGAGAAGTGACAAGCTTAATCCTCCACTAAGTATGACTAATCTAACCCAAGCTGGGGTACAGAAACGCCTCAGTAACATTAAAATAAACAAATCACCAGGACCTGATGGCATACACCCACGGGTACTAAGGGAACTAAGTAATGTGATAGACAGACCGTTATATCTTATATTTAAGGACTCTGTTGAGACTGGGTCTGTGCCACTTGATTGGCGACAGGCGAATGTAGTGCCAATATTCAAAAAGGGAGCGAAAAGTGACGCCGGAAACTATCGGCCGGTGAGTCTGACGTCCGTTGTGGGCAAAATTTTTGAAAGCTTCATTAAAGAGGCAATTACGGAGCATCTTGATGCTAATAATCTTTTAATCCCGAACCATCATGGATTCATGAGGAATCGCTCCTGCCAAACAAACCTGATTGACTTCTATGAGGAGGTTAGCTCTCGAGTAGATCAGGGGGAACCAGTGGATGTCGTGTATCTCGACTTCTCAAAAGCGTTCGATAGCGTGCCACATAATAGCTTGGTATACAAAATGAGAATGATGGGGCTGGGGGAAAATGTCTGCAAGTGGGTAGCTAACTGGCTAAAGGATAGAAGGCAGAGGGTGGTTATAAATGGAATATACTCAGATTGGGTAAGCGTCACTAGTGGGGTACCACAGGGGTCTGTACTAGGCCCAATGTTATTTAACATCTTTATTAACGACATAGTCAACGGGATAAATAGTAAAATATCAATATTTGCAGATGACACAAAGTTATGTAAAACAATTAATACAAAAGAGGACAGTGCAAACCTACAGAGGGACTTGGATAAGCTGGGTAGGTGGAGCATTAAATGGCAAATGAGGTTTAACGAGGAGAAATGTAAGGTCATACATATGGGAAGGAAAAATGGAAGTCACCAGTACTCACTGAATGGGAAATCATTGGGGAATTCAGAGATGGAGAAGGACTTGGGCATCTTGATTGATAACAAACTAAATTGGAGTGCCCAAAGTCAGGCCGCTGCTGTAAGGGCAAACAGGGTAATGGGATGTATCAGAAGAGGTATAGCTGCAAAGGATGAGAACATTGTTCTTCCACTGTACAAAGCACTGGTCAGACCACACTTGGAATACTGTGCTCAGTTATGGGCCCCAATATATAGAAAGGATATAAATGAGCTTGAAAAGGTACAAAGGAGGGCAACAAAATTAATAAAGGGAATGGAGGGACTGCAATACCCAGAGAGGTTGGCAAAACTAGGACTATTCAGCCTGGAAAAGAGAAGGTTGAGGGGGGACATAATAAATGTGTACAAATATGTTAGGGGACAGTATAGAGATCTTGCCCGGGATTTGTTCAAAAGGAGGGATATTACGGTAACAGGAGGGCACTCACTAAGACTGGAAGAGAAAAGGTTTCAGCACCAGCATAGGAAGGGGTTCTTTACGGTAAGAGCAGTGAGAATATGGAATTCACTGAGTGAGGAGACGGTAATGTCAGATTCACTACACCAGTTCAAGCGGGGACTGGATGCATTTCTAGATACCAGGCAGATTTCAGCGTATAATTAAAAATAAAATAGTAGGTTGATACAGGGATTTATTCTGACTGTTGGTTTCAGAGTGGGGAGGGAATTTTTCCTCAGGTGAAGATTGGCCAAATCATTTGGAGTTTTTGCCCTCCTCTGGATCAACTTTAGCAATTACAGAACTAACAGGTCGAACTTGATGGACGCAAGTCTTTATTCGGCTTTACAAACTATGTTACTATGTAATATCCTCACTGTCAGGATTCAGCTCTGCTTGCAGGTTCCATCAGTCATCACATGGCCACTTCACTCATATGTGGTTTTCATAGTTACGGTCACGTGACAACGAGCTTTTCTTCCTGCTTCTCTCAGAATTAGGAAGAGCAGCTTGTTGGCATGTGACTAAGGCCACGGCCCCACTATCAGTATTTCTTCAGTATTTTTCTCAGGAGTGGGAGCCAAAACTGGGTGAGGAACAATCAGAGAAAAGGTAAAATAGAAACAAGTCACCAATTCTGCATTTATCACCCACTCCTGAGAAAAAATACTGACCGAATACGGATAGTGGGGCCGTGGCCTTAGTGTGCAAATCACATGTGATGGGGAAGGAGCGAGGGAGGGATGGGGGGCACCAAACTGAATTCTTGCCCCGGGTACTAGAAGACCTAGATACACCTCTGCACGAGGACACGGGTCACTCCACAGCAATTACAAGTCACAAGACCAAAACCACTTGCTGTATGACTGAGTGCTGATGTTACTGTAACAGCCAAGCTGCAGACAAGCCGTGCTGGCGTTCCACTTGCATTGTCGTCTATGGCAAGTGTGTGATTTGTGACCAGCAACAGACCGTCCAATACCTTTGGAAACATGTACAGCGATGTTGCACGTGACATCATAGCAAATCATTACATCCAGTGTCGCGGTGTCTTCGTGGAGCCCCAGCCTAAAACAATTGGTCATCAGCAGGTGGCCGACAAGGTGCACAAATGATTTTAGTCACACGACACATCGCTGGGTTGCCGCAGCCTTAGACTGGTGGCCACTTTACTTTAGCAAATATGTTGTGGATGTGATTTTGAGCCGCTAATATTCCAGGTTCTCCTCCGCTTTGTAGGATGGTCTTCCTCATAGACTGCACCACTCTCCGGGTCTCACAATGACAGATGATGGGGCAGACTGATGGACAGGTCCGGTCACAGGCTCCCTCCACTACACACTACTTTCTGGTGCAGGTATTACAGCTGCCATGAATACAAATTACTAGAGCAAAATACATGTAAACAAGCAATTTATAACTCACCTGCTCCCTAAGAAATAAAGGTCATTTTTTTAATCAATTAATCCCTTTAAATATTTCAGAACTATAAGGAGGTGAAACCGCGATTCCCTCTGTAGCATGGAGCTGACAGAACTCAGCAGTGCACACTCCTCATGGTGCTACAGTAAGCTCGTTGTGGAACTACAAGTCCCAGCGTGCACAGCAGCCACAACCTGCTCTACACAGCCTCAGACACACAGCGCCGCCCGGCTCCTTCCTCCCCACAATTACCCACGTGTCACTAGTCAGCGACTTCCACGACGCTTCCGGGATTCCAGATCGATTGCTCCTGGCTGCCAGGGGGCGGAGCCGATGGCCGAATAGGCTGCCTGTCATATAGGCCGAGCTGCAGCTGCCGGCACAGGACGGAGGATGCTGGACTTCGCTATATTCGCCATCACCTTCCTCCTGATCCTGGTGGGAGCAGTGCTCTATCTGTACCCGGTAATGTGCGGCCACGGGGGACGGCAGTATCCACGGAATGACCGCAAGAGCGGAGTGTGACAGCAGGAGCCCGGTGCTCTCCCGGCACAGCCCCTGCTGTTACACCAATAGCAACGGGGAATGCAATCTGTCAGTGCAGCCTCCGGGGTCAGGAGCAGGGGCTGTGCTTCCCGCAGCCCGCTCCGCACCGACCTCCTCCCCGACCTCCTCCCCACAGCCCGCTCCGCACCGACCTCCTCCCCACAGCCCGCTCCGCACCGACCTGCTCCGCGCCGCCCTCCTCCCCGCGGCCAGCTGCGCGCCGCCCTCCTCCCCGCGGCCAGCTCCGCGCCGCCCTCCTCCCCGCAGCCCGCTCCGTGCCGACCTCCGCCCCGCGGCCAGCTCCGCGCCGCCCTCCTCCCCGCAGCCCGCTCCGCGCTGACCTCCTCCCCTGCGGCCAGCTCCGCGCCGCCCTCCTCCCCGCAGCCCGCTCCGCGCCGCCCTCCTTCCCGCGGCCCGCTCCGCACCGACCTCCTCCCCGCGGCCCGCTCCGCGCCGCCCTCCTCCCCGCAGCCCGCTCCGCACCGACCTCCTCCCCGCAGCCCGCTCCGCACCGACCTCCTCCCCGCGGCCAGCTGCGCGCCGCCCTCCTCCCCGCGGCCAGCTGCGCGCCGCCCTCCTCCCCGCTGCGCGCCGCCCTCCTCCCCGCGGCCAGCTCCGCGCCGACCTCCTCCCCGCAGCCCGCTCCGTGCCGACCTCCTCCCCGCGGCCAGCTGCGTGCCGCCCTCCTCCCCGCAGCCCGCTCCGCGCTGACCTCCTCCCCCGCGGCCAGCTCCGCGCCGCCCTCCTCCCCGCAGCCCGCTCCGCGCCGCCCTCCTCCCCGCAGCCCGCTCCGCGCCGCCCTCCTTCCCGCAGCCCGCTCCGCACCGACCTCCTCCCCGCGGCCCGCTCCGCGCCGCCCTCCTCCCCGCAGCCCGCTCCGCGCCGCCCTCCTCCCCGCAGCCCGCTCCGCACCGACCTCCTCCCCGCGGCCAGCTGCGCGCCGCCCTCCTCCCCGCGGCCAGCTGCGCGCCGCCCTCCTCCCCGCGGCCAGCTGCGCGCCGCCCTCCTCCCCGCGGCCAGCTGCGCGCCGCCCTCCTCCCCGCGGCCAGCTGCGCGCCGCCCTCCTCCCCGCGGCCAGCTCCGCGCCGCCCTCCTCCCCGCTGCGCGCCGCCCTCCTCCCCGCTGCGCGCCGCCCTCCTCCCCGCGGCCCGCTCCGCACCGACCTCCTCCCCGCGGCCAGCTGCGCGCCGCCCTCCTCCCCGCTGCGCGCCGCCCTCCTCCCCGCTGCGCGTCGCCCTCCTCCCCGCGGCCAGCTCCGCGCCGCCCTCCCATAATAATATTGTCAGTAGGGAGACACATTTATGAATCCACAGACTCCTTGTAGTTGGCCTTATCACCAGTACTCTAAGGCCTCATTCAGATGGTTGGGGTTTTTCTTGTATGTAACAGCACAGACCATTGCTCATCAGTGTTTTGGATCCAGGATGCTTCAGTGTTTGGTCAGTGTCAGTTTTTACCAGCTGTGATTTTTCTTTTTTTTTTTTTTTTCTATCCATTACCCTGTAATCACGGACAGCACATGGACAGTACACCAATGTCATCCGTGTGCTGCCTCAGATTTTCACTGACCTATAGACTTGCATAGAAAATTTTGGTTTGGGACTTGGAATATATTATATATATATATATATATATATATATATATATCTCTCTCTATCTCTCTCTCTATCCTCCACCTCCTTTTCTCTTCACATGGACGCTCGGTCTGTGCTGAAAAATTGTCTCATGACTAGTCTATTGAATTACATTAGTCAGTGTTCTGCCAGGTTTTTTTTCCTCGGACACCACATATCTATAAATGTTCATGTGAATAAGCCTTTATCCACTTTCTGCGTAAGGTCGGTGCTAACTCTTCTGAGATGGGCAGAACAGGCGTGCAAACAGCCAGGACTCTTCACCACACCAGCACCTCAGCAATCAGTAAGTTATCTGCTACACTAACTTCTGCTTCGATGATAACTTCCAATCTTGAGAAAACATTTCAATAAAATCAATAGATGAACCATGAGTTAAAGGGAACTTGCCGCATGATTTTTAAAAAGAAACCAACGTCATAGTATTCTAGTGCTTGATAATACTTTCCTAAACATGCCCCTGTTAAAATCATTATTTTGGATAAAAGAAATTCTAAAATGGCACATCCACTCACCAGTCATCTACAGTGGGTACGGAAAGTATTCAGACCCCTTTAAATTTTTCACTCTTTGTTTCATTGCAGCCATTTGGTAAATTCTAAAAAGTTCATTTTTTTTCTCATTAAAGTACACTCTGCACCCAATCTTGACTGAAAAAAAAAAAACAGAAATGTAGAAATTTTTGCAAATACCATGATGTTGGTTTCTTTTTAAAAGTCAAGCGACAAGTTCCCTTTAACTCATGGTTCATCTATTGATTTTATTGAAATGTTTTCTCAAGATTGGAAGTTATCATCGTAGCAGAAGTTAGAGTAGCAGATAACTTACTGATTGCTGGGGTCAATCCTCTAGGACCCCAATCAATACCAAAAAAATGTTCACTGCTGAACCCTGTCTGAATGAAGCAGGGGTAGAGCATGCCCACCCCTGATCCATTCATTGTGCATGCCTGTGGGAAATACCCCAGTACTATATTCTGCTTTCTCCATTACAGCTACATCCATGTATGACAATCACTGTAAAGTTGTGGAATATACATTGTAATCAAAGTAGATATTACTATGGATGTACGGTGTGTACCTACAATACACCCTACACACCAAAAAAAACGTCCAAAGGTTCTGCCTTAACACCTCCTATATTGTCAAAACCAACCAAATAATAGACATAATTGCCCAATAAAATGCCACAAGCTATATTTATTGTATCAGTTACATGTAAAGTGCTGCAATAATAATTATTACAATAATGTAGCTGTAATTATTGCTGTATAATACTAGGTAAATGATGCAAATTGGATATTTTTGGTTATTTTGAATTCTGTTTTTTGGTTGTTTTACAAAAGAAAGGGAACTGTGACTGTGATACTGGTGCTGCCTGGAAGGCTTTATTACAAGTATATAACATACCAGTGTGGCCTTCTCTGAAATCCATCTGATAGGACCCCAGTTTATCAGAGCCTTGTTCTCTGCTGGATCTCCGGCCCTTGACTTTTGCTATGTTCACTGTGGGTGACATATTTTGTTGCTGCACAGATGTTTCTTGCTTGTTTTGGTAACTGCAGGCTTTAACTGTTTTCAAAATTCCATTTTAATTTTTTTTTTTAATGCATATTGTTATCAGGGCAGCCTCTGTTTACACGGGGTTAAGTGCTGCCGACTATAAACAATCCAATCAGCCGATGAATGAGCATTTTGCCTCTTCGCCGGTTGGTCGGTGACATGTTTACACTGTCTGGGGATCAAACAACTTCATAGAAGGTTAGCGTTGGAGGGGACCTCCAGGGTCATCGTGTCCAACCCCCTGCTCAATGCAGGATTCACTAAACAAAGCTTTCTTGTGAAAGCTGATTCTCCTATAATCAAACTGAAATCTCACATTTGCTGAACTCCATATTTTTCTCTTTTAGTCATCTAGACAAGCATGTGGCATACCGGGACTTGCCCCTTCGGAAGAGAAGTAAGTTCTAAAATGATGATGTATATATGGAGTCCAGTGTCTAAAAGTGATACAAAACATGGCTGCTTTCCCACAGAAACAGAACCATTCACTTTAATGGGGTTTATGTGCCATACCATACATAACACAGGGGCAGAGTTAGTAATGGAAAAATACAGCCATGGTTTTTATTGATTTTTGACAGCGCCTTTTATAGAGCAGCATACAATATCATCTTAATCAAAACTAGCTAAAACAATAATGGACATCACATCTTTGATTTCAACGGAGCAGATGAAAAAAAAATAAGCTGTGATCGCTTGGGGCAAGAAGTAAACCTTATCTTGTCAGTAGGGTGTCTAACATTGAACAGACCATATCAGACTCTAGAGACACTGCCCATTCACAAGGAAATAGATGCACCCACTTGGCCATTTTTTTTCTCCATACATTTCCATGAGGAATAATGAAGTAATTGTTCTCCTTTTGTCAGTATATGTTTAAAAATGACAAACGATATAAATGAAGGTGCAGAAGTGTGTATGTATGTATGTATGTATGTATGTATCTTTTTAGCACTTGTACAAAACCTCTCGAGAGCATTCCTCCACTATGCAGAGTATCTCTATTGTTTACTGTATATTATATGTATTGGAGTGTTGTGGGTTTTTTTGGGGTCTTTTTTTTTTTTTTTTTGCTCACCTTGTCGATTCGTACGTTCTTCTGTCTAATGTATGTTTTTAATGATCTAACAATAAAGATTACATTTTTTTTATATTTACTTTTGGAGTTCTGCACCTTTTATATAGGTTATTTTTTACATATCTCTGCATATGGAACTACTTGCCTAGGTTACACATACCTTTTTTTTGTTTTGGTTTAATATATATTTAAATGAAAGCATTCCCCTTAACTTTCTGTCCATCTTAATTTAAATTTTTCGATGAGACCTGGGCATTGGAGTTGGTTCGAATTGATTCACAGGACCCAGTCCATCAGCCACGTCAGTAATCTGTGGCTACTGCTTTTTCCCTTCAGTTTTTTAATCCCTTCACCATGACAGCACCATACCAAGAGAACCCGCTTCCCGGAACAGGAAACCTACTGAAATAAAATGATGATGCCTCTCCGTACTCCTCCGTGTGTAGTTTCCTGTTCCTGGAAGAGAAGACTGATGTCCCTGCAAGGCGAGGAGGACATACTTGGGGAGATTTCTCCAGGGTGGACGGGAGGTACCATGAGAAGAGCAGCCACGCAGATCCTGGTGGCCGGCGAGCCGTTCCATAGGCTTTGGGCAGTTGCCTTCCCTGCTACCCCCCCTCAATTCTTGGGCCATTACGGGATGCCTGCTCCTGGCGGCCCTCTTCCATGTTCTGAAGTTGGGGCTGGGTGTGAGTCATGCGGCCAAAGGATGACACTTCTGGCATGAGTGTGCATGTGCGGAGTTTCCGACTTCGGAGGTGACGTAGCACGCTGAGGTGTGTGCACTCTGCAGGTAATGCTTAGGATAGACCTAGGAAGGTGGTAGCAAAGACCAAGGACAAGGAATGTGCTCTGTGCAGAGAGAATTTGCCTAAAGCTTAAAATAAGCAGCTTTGTCGCTCTTGTGTAGAGAAAACAGTAGTTGAAGAGACCCTCTCCTTATTTCAAGAAATTAAGTCATTAATTAAAGGCAAAGTTAAAAATACTGTTAGGCTATGTGCCCACGATGTAGAAATGCTCTGGATTTTTTCCTGAGCGTTTCTGCATCTCCCTGGCAGAAAAAACGCATGCAGATTGTACATGCGTTTTTCCTGCGTAATACATGCGGATTCACATGTGTTTCCGCATGCGGATTGACAAGCGCTTTCAAAGCGATTTTAATAGCATCACTAAGAACTGTGACATACCAGAGCTACCTCCTCCACAGATTTCAGCTCTGAAGACTAACTAGAGGAACCTGGGGAGTTAGTCGATACAGATTGTTCAGCATCATCCTTGTCTGATGGTGAATATGGTCAACTGTGCTTGCCAGTAGAAGACACGGGGAAATTATTGAAAGTTCTCTAGGGGTTTCCACCCCATGGATCTATGGCTATACAGGATTCTATGTTTAGTAGCCTGGAAGAACACAAACATTGTGTGTTCTCGGTCCATAAAAACCTACTTTCCCTTATTAGGAAAGAGTGGAGAAAACAGTTAAGCTGTCAGTTGCTAATACTCTTAAAAGAAAGTACCCTTTTCATGAGTATTTTTGAAATGTGGAAAAAATCCCCAAAAATTGATTTCCGTCGCTAACATTTCCAAAAAAGTAGCTCTTCCCTTTTGAGGATTTAGGGTTTCTGAAGGATCCCCTTGGTAGGAAACCTGATGTGTTCCTAGGGGAGCATGGCAAGCTGCAGCCTATTCTTTTAAACCTAGTATAGCGGCCATTATGCACAGCTACTGTAGGGCCCTAGTAAAATGGCTTAAGTAGTTAGACTCTCAAATAAGAAATAATTGTCCTAGGGATCAACTTTTAGGGACTTAAGACAAAAGAGGTTGGTTGGAGGTTGCCACACTTGTAAGACTAGATTCCATGGGAGGCAAAACCGGTGGGTGCCATGTCTCCAGTTTGTGTGGCACAGCAACAATAGAAGGAAAAAAGAAGGGAGAGCAGCCCTTCCAGCGGCTCAATAAAAAACAGAATTTTATTTAGCTGCCATAAGACATACGGGGTTAAACTGACACGTTTCCAAGACGCCCTTAATCATAGTATAGCATTAAATAACACTGGTTCTGGATAGTTTAAAAAGAGACCAATCACAGAAACCTGTGATTAACGAGAAATACATAACAGGTGTGAAAGGATATCGGACATACGAGTCTATTGACAAAGGGAACAATACAGATAAAACTTTAGTAGATTTAAATAAGGTCACTTTTGTAATTCATCCCTCTAGGGTATTTGCTGTCTAAATTTAATATCCAATACGCCTCCCATAACATAAGGCGCTTTTGCCAACTGCCTCCTCTCGGGGGATAATGGACTTTTTCTATTCCAAAATGTTTGAAGTGTGACAAATCCCCATCATGTTCGGCAACAAAATGCTTGGCTGCACCAGAATAGGACCCATTTTTCTTGACAATATTGTTTAACCCCTTTCTGACCTTAGGCGTATCCATACATCCAGGTGGCCTGGTACTTACCGACCTTGGACATATGGATACGTCTAGGCAGTTTTGCGTGCACACAGGCTGTGCACGTGCGATCGCCGCCGGGCGTCAGCTGATTCTGACAGGTGACACCCTGCTCTGTGCCGGGAGCGGTGCCCATGATCACAGCATTTAGCGAGCAGGCAGAGGGACAGAAGCACCTCTGCTCTTGGATGACGTCGCAGGGTCCCGATTGTTGCCATGACGACATCCGGGGCACTAGCTAGGTAGTTAGATCATGTGCAGTGCATGATCTAACTAACTTGTGTCTTCAGCACTGACAGGTTATGAGGTACAGCAGTGCTCCTGCGATCAGACTGCAGAAAGTGAAGGTTCCATAGTGAGGCAAAGTAAAAAAAATATATATATATATATATATATTAGCTGTACCTGGTCACACATTGCTGTGGCTGTCTGGTTAAATGGAAAAGAAAGAAAAGCGATCACGTTTCTAACATATTTAATTTCACAATGCTTGTGGGTATACAATATTTTTTGTTCCATTGACGGCGTAGATATAGAGGTTGTCTGGTTTGCCGACTCTAGAACACGCAATATATAATTGTCCATGTGAGAAGCCATCCGTGTCTAGATTTAAACCGCACAATTTTAACCCCTTTAGAGCCCATGACATCTTAGTACGCACATTTGCGTACTGCCCGTTCAGTGAGGGCTGCTGCGCTGAGCCCTCACTGAACGGGGCACATGTCAGCTGATTCTTACAGCTGACATGTGCCCGCAACAGCCGCGGGTGGAATCGCGATCAACCCGCGGCTGTTAACCTGTTAAATGCCACTGTCAATCTCCGACAGCGGCATTTAACGCGCGCTTCCTAAGCCCTGCCCACTGGCGACCCCGTCACGTGATCGCGGGTCGCCGATGGGCGTGCATGACAACCCAGGGTCTGCAGCAGACTACTGTGGTTGTCATGATCTGGTCGCTATGAACGCCACCTAGTGGTCGGCGCTCATAGCACAGGACCATTTCTGCTGCATACAGGGGACCTGCTGGTCCCCTGTATGTAGCAGAGCCGATCGGACAACTGCTGCTTCTAGTCTCCTATGGAGACTATTGAAGCATGCAGTAAGTGAAAAAAAAAAAAAAGTTTTTAAAAAAAGAAAAAAAAATTAAAAAAATATAAGTTTAAATCACCCCACATACACATATTTGGTATCGCCGCGTTCAGAATCGCCCGCTCTATCAATATAAAAAAAGAATTAATCCGATCGGTAAACGGCGTAACGAGAAAAAATTCTAAACGCCAGAATTACGTTTTTTGGTCGCCGCAAAATTGCAATAAAATGCAATAACGGGCGATCAAAACATCGGATCTACCCCAAAATGTTATCAATAAAAACGTCAGCCCGGCGCGCAAAAAATAAGCCCTCACCCAGCCCCAGATCACGAAAAATGGGACGCTACAGGTCTCGGAAAATGGCGCTATTTTTTATTTTTTCCAAATTTTGGAAATTTTTTTCACCACTTAACCCCTTAAGCCCCGAGGGTGGTTTGCACGTTAATGACCAGGCCAATTTTTACAACTCTGACCACTGTCACTTTATGAGGTAATTACTCTGGAACGCTTCAACGGATCCCCCTGATTCTGAGACTGTTTTTTCGTGACATATTGTACTTCATGATTGTAGCAAAATTTCTTCGATATCACTTGCGTTTATTTGTGAAAAAAAATGGAAATTTGGCGAAATTTGCATAGTGATCACTTGGAACCCCCAGGTGCTTCACAAATTGATTTGTAAAAATGAAAAAGTGAAAAAAAACAAAACACTTTTTCATTTTTATGAATCAATTTGTGAAGCACCTGGGGGTTCCAAGTGCTCACTATGCATCTAGATAGGTGCCTTGGGGGGTCTAGTTTCCAAAATGGGGTCACTTGTGGGGAGCTCCAATGTTTGGGCACGCAGTAGCTCTCCAAACGCAACATGGCGTCCGCTAACAATTTGAGCCGATTTTCCATTCAATTTGTTAGCGGACACCATGTCGCGTTTGGAGAGCCCGTGATGTGCCTAAACAGTGGAGCTCCCCCACAAGTGACCCCATTTTGGAAACTATACCCCCCAAGGATTTTATTAAGGTGTATAGTGAACATTTTGAACCCAGAGGTACGACACAGAATTTGTTTACATTAGGTCATCATATTGAATAAGTTGTCATTAGTCTTGAGCGCAAGTGCTCACTACTTGAGTTTGCATCGGGTACTCGGGTATGCACCATGTACAGCGTGTGCTCGAGTGACATGCTCGAGTTCCTGCTCTGCATGTTTCACGGTTATTAGACACCCAAAAAAAAACATGCGGGGATCGCTCGTGCATGGCAGGCTATCCCCGTAAAGTTTTTTTGGCCATGAACCATATGGGGCAGAGACTCGAGCATGTCACTCAAATACCCATGATACTCAATGCATACCAAAGCACCGGATGCAAACTCAAGTAGCGAGCACTTGCGCTCAACACTAGTCGCCATATCGTCATCTTTTTTTCTTACTTTTGAAGAAAATCACAACCCTAACCCTAGCACAACCCTAACCCCAAACCCAGCCCTAACCCTAGCCCAATCCTAACCCAAGAGTTTATTTTTGACGCCGTTCCTCGTGCGGTATAAGTGATTAGACGACTTTATTCTTCGGGTCGGTGTGATTACAGCAATACCAGAATCATATGGGGTTTTTATGACTGACAGCTGTCACACACTAAAAGACGCATTTTTTGTAAAATCTAGTTTTTGCATCGCCATATTTTGAGAGCTATAATTTTTCCAGATTTTGGCAGATAGTCATGTGATGGCTCGTTTTTTGCGGGATGAGTTG
This sequence comes from Phyllobates terribilis, assembly GCF_046119375.1. Classification (NCBI taxonomy): domain Eukaryota; kingdom Metazoa; phylum Chordata; class Amphibia; order Anura; family Dendrobatidae; genus Phyllobates; species Phyllobates terribilis. The sequence goes on along the minus strand of NW_027362769.1, from coordinate 49,192,289 downwards.
ACGTTGTTATTGGTGCCATTTTCAGGCATGTGACATTTTTTTATCGCTTTCTATTCCGATTTTTGGGAGGCAGAATAAACAAAAACCAACAATTCAGGAATTGTTTTTATGTTTTTTTTTTTATTCTGTTCCAGGTGTGGTAAAATTGATAAGGTAGCTTTATTCTTTGGGTCAGTACGTTTACAGCGGTACCACATTTATATCGTTTTTCTATGTTTTGCACTTTTACATAATAAAAGCAATTTTATAGAAAAGAATATTTTTTAGCATAGCTTTATTCTGAGAGCTATAACTTTTTTATTTTTTTGGCTGATGGAGCTGTATGTTGGCTTGTTTTTTGCGGGACGAGATGACGTTTTCAGTGGTATCATTTTTATTTATATTTGTCTTTTTGATCGCGTGTTATTCCATTTTTTGTTTGGCGGTATGGTGATAAAGGATTGTTGTTTGCTTTTTTTTTTTTTTTTTTTTACCGTGTTCACTGAAGGGGTTAACTAGTGGGACAGTTTTATAGGTCAGGTTGTTCCGGACGCGGCAATACCAAATATGTGTACTTTTATTGTTTTTTTTTGTTTTTTTTTTTTAATAATATTTATTGATGGGTACATTATATATTTTTTTTTTTTCACTTTCTGAAAGTTTGTATACTTTATTACTTTGTCCCACTCTGGGACTTTCACTTTTTTTTTTTTCTCTGATCGCCTGCATGGCACAGGAATGCAGCACCATCCCTGTGCCATGCAGGCTGTCAGCGCTGGGCAAGGAGAAGATTGTTTGGAGATGCACTGCGTATGTCCAAACAATCTTCCTGCTGTCTGGTGACCCGGATGTTGTCATGACTACATCGGGTCGTCATGACAACACCCGGGAAGCCTTTGCAGACAGCGCTGGAAGCCAGAAGAGGAGGTGAGTATCTGTGATCACCTCCCCTTGCCCCCGCAATGCTGCGATCGACTTCGATCGCAGCATCGCGGGGGTTAATGTGCTGGGAGCGGTGCATGACCGCTCCCTGCACATAGTACCGAGTGTCAGCTGTGACAATCAGCTGACACCCGGCGGCGATCGCGCCCGCACAGCCTGTGTGCACGCGCGATCGCCATGACGTACTAATACGGGTCTGGCTCTTAAGTCCCAGGGCACAGACGCGTATTAGTACGTCAGATGTTGTTAAGGGGTTAAATATAAGAACCTATACATGTTTGGTGTCTATGAACTCGTAATGACCTGTAGAATAAGAATGGCAGGTCAGTTTTAGCATTCAGTGAACGTGGTAAAAAATTAATAAAAAACAACTGTGGTATTGCACTTTTTTTGCAATTTTACCGCACTTGGAATTTTTTTTCCGTACATGATATGGTAAAACTAGTAATGGCGTTGAAAAGTACAACTCGTCCCGCAAAAAATAAGCCCTCACATGGCCATATTGACCAAATAATAAAAGCTCTATGGCTCTGGGAACAAGGGGAGCGAAAAAGCAAAAACGACAAAACCCAAGGTTGCGAAAGGGTTAAAGATTGGCCCTGGACTTTGACGATTTGGTGATTGCAATCTCTTAAATTGAAATGGCATATCCATTGGAATCATAGGAATGAGGACATCTTCACCTTTGAAAGGTCCTGTCAAGATTGTTGCTTCAACGACGTTGCTCATTAATTGTTTTACTCCAAGCCGTGTGCCGTTGCAAAGCTTTGGCTGGTTTAATATTTCGTAACATGATAATTGGCACGCTGACTTTCAATTGCAGTACGTGCGGTGGCATTCCTGGCAGATCGAGTGAATGCAAAAATTCTGTTGGATAATTTACCGCTTCATCTGCTTCCACAGCAGTGTCGACGGACTTGTATGTGACTGCCTCGCTTTGAATGTTAGACTGAATAATATTGTTAAGCTCGTAGACGTTTTTTGTTCTTGGTTCGTGTGTGTGTATGTTCCAAATTATTATGCAAATAATATTTTCTCAGATTTTCCCAAATTTACCTATATGAATTGCAGTCATTGTAATTTTCCAGTCAAATAACTATTAGAGTACAATTGAAAGGTTTTTGTACAAACTGCCTATGATAACAGTATATTTTTAAAAAAATAAAAAACTCAAAATGCATGTTCCAAATTATTATGCACAGCAGAGTTTTCAACCTTTTCATTTTAATAAAGAACAAAAAAATGGTCATTTTTGAAATTCTAAGCATTAGCAGGTTGTTAGAAACTGAAATCAAACAGTTTTCAACTCAAAACTTTATTCTAGGTGATGTTACATTTGCACATAGGACCCCTTGTTCGAAAGGAGCTTCTGAACTCTCTCGTCCATTGAATTTGTCAGGTTTTGGATGGTTTCTGCTTCAATTGTTTTGCATGAGGACAGAATACCCTCCCAGAGCTGTTGCTTAGATGTGAACTGCCTCCCGCCATCATAGACACTCCTTTTGATGATGCTCCAGAGGTTCTCATCTATATCATATGGGGCAATGCTGGTGCTGTTGGTAGTTGTGCCCATCAGGCAGTCATGGTGGTAGCCTGTACCCTGCACAGGTCACTAAAGAGGTCGGTACTTGCTGTCCGGTGTCACAATGGAGCCGGTCATGTCAGGGATTGGTAGTTATGCAATTCCCTAGTACAGAGGGAATGTGACAGGAGGAGGGGGTGACCCGCTTGACATGTCCCGGGCCGGTACCGGCCAAATCACCGCGCCGGTGGCGCAGTGGGATTTGCACTTGCTTATCAGAATAAAGCGATGCAAAATTTTTTCTACAAAATAGTTTTTTGTGTAAAAGCGCCAAAACATGAAGAAAAAAAATCCAATATAAATGTGGTATCACTGTAATTGTACTGACCCGAAGAATAAAGCTGCCTTATAAATTTTACCATATGCGGGACGGCATAAAAAAGCAAAAAACAATTCCTGAATTGTTGGTTTTTGTTTATTCTGCCTCCCAAAAATCAAAATGGAAAGCAATCAAAAAATAACATGTACCAATAAAAACGTCAACTCGTCCCGCATAAAACAAGCCTGTCGGCAGAAATATAGAAGAATGTATAGCTCTCAAAATATGGTGATGCAAAAACTAGTTTTGTTTTTTTTTTGGGGGGGGGAGCGTCTTTTCGTGTGACAGCTGCAAATCCTAAAAAAAACCACGATATAAATTTGTTATCACTGTAATCGCACCGACACGAAGAATAAAGTCGTCAATTCACTTATACCATATGAGGAATGGCGTAAAAATAAATAAAACCAATTCTTCACCAGTTGATGATGTTGTTTTGTTCATTTTTGCCTCCTAAAGATCGCAGTAAGGTTCAGCTCACAATTATCCTGCGCTCTACGCTGAGCGCTTACACCGGGGTTTCCGTGTAAATCTCTGAAATACGTGATTCAGACAAAAAACCTGGCGGAAGATTCCCTGTAACGAGGCAGATGGAGGCACTGTGGACGCCGTCTGACCTGTGATCCAACAGTGTCCTTCTTTTTAGGCGTTCATAAAAGTGCCGTCGGCCACAGTTTTTTTTTTTTTTTTGTGAACCTCTGGGGAAAAAAAATGGCAACGCTGAACAGGGTCCAGAGTAACTCAGCTGCTTCATTATAGTGAATGGATCCCTCGGGGGTTCATCTGAATTACATCACTTGGAGATTTCAATGGAAACCCCGATTATAAGTGCTCAGCATAGAATGGAAATATTGGAGGCTTCCACGTTACTGGTAGCACAAAGGCTCTGGAAAAGCGAAATTGCCCTTGCCCCCCCCCCCCCCCAAAAAAAAAAAAAAATTCAACAAATTCTGTGCACTCAAATCCAAATGCCCCTGTCCCTTCTTAGATATGTTTGGCATTTCTGCAGTGATGACAACCCGCCTAATTTACGGGTGCATGTCTCCAGAAGCACGAGCTGGGCATAACGTACTGGTCACTACAGCGGCAGTTAGCAATTTTCACTCAGCAACATACACTGCTGCTTGTTTCTGGAAAACACCCATGTAGTTAAAAGCAGTACTGTACAGCCACATATGGGGTATTTCTACATTCAGCAAAAATTGTGTGACAAATTTTAGTGGCATTTTTACCCATTTCCCAGTGTGAAAATGCAAAAACAAAACTTTGGTGGTAAAAATGTAATTATTCTTTCTTCACCATCCAGTGGTAAAAAAACTCTGAGGCACATGTGGTGTCAACATGCTCACTGCACGCCTAGATTAATTCATTGAGAGATGTAGCTTGTAAAATCGGGGGTTCTGCTGTTCTGGCTCTGTAGGGGCTCTGCCATTGTGACTTGGCAACATCAAACCAGTCTAGCAAAATATGAACTCCAATATGGCGCTCCTTCCCTTCTAAACTTTCCCCTGTGCCTCAAAAGTAGTTTTCCACCACATATGGGGTATCGGCATACTCAGGAGAAATTGCACAACAAATTTTGTGGCATTGACCTCATCTCTAATCTGAGCTGCTGTTAACCTGCGATTTCTGAGGCTGGTGACTCTGATAAACTTATCCTCAGAAGCAGAGGTGACTCTTGGTCTTCCTTTCCTGGGGCGGTCCTCATGTGAGCCAGTTTCTTTGTAGCGCTTGATGGTTTTTGTAACTGCACTTGGGGACACATTCAAAGTTTGCCCAATTTTTCATAATGACTGACCTTTATTTCTTAAAGTAATGATGGCCACTCGTTTTTCTTTACTTGGCTGCATTTTTCTTGCCATAATACAAATTCTAACAGTCTATTCAGTAGGACTATCAGCTGTGTATCCACCAGACTTCTGCACAACACAACTGATGGTCCCAAACCCATTTATAAGGCAAGAAATCCCACTTATTAAACCTGACCGGGCACACCTGTGAAGTGAAAACCATTTCCGGTGACTACCTCTTGAAGCTCATCAAGAGAATGCCAAGAGTGGGAAAACAGTCATCAAAGCAAAAGGTGGCTACTTTGAAGAACCTAGAATATGACATATTTTCAGTTGTTTCACACTTTTTTGTTAAGTATATAATTCCACATGTGTTAATTCATAGTTTTGATGCCTTCAGTGTGAATGTACAATTTTCATAGTCATGAAAATACAGAAAAATCTTTAAATGAGAAGGTGTGTCCAAACTTTTGGTCTGTACTGTGTGTGTGTGTGTTAGTGCATATATATATAATATATTATATTATATTATATTTCACCAAGTCTGTTCCACAATAGTCCTAAGGCCACGGCCCCACTATCAGTATCTGGTCAGTAGTTTTTCTCAGGAGTGGGAGCCTAAACGAGGTGAAGAACAATCAGAGAAAAGGTATAATAGAAACAAGTCACCAATTCTGCATTTATCACCCACTCCTGGTTTTGGCTCCCACTCCTGAAAAAACCTACTGACCAAATACTGATAGTGGGGCTGTGACCTAAAAGAACAAGTTGGTTGAAACCAAAAAAAGGTTGTTTTTTTTTAAATGTTGTGGAAACTGCTGCAACATGTGCGTCTTTGCTTCAGATAAAACAACGGTTTCTCATCTCGTGGAGACATACATCATATTGATTTTACTAACTGGGATACTCATCGCGTAGTGTACTTCATCTTTTGCAGTGCAGGGTGCAGTATGTTGGATGCACTATAAGAAAATTTAAAACAAAGAATTTTGGAACATTTAAACAATATTGTCAAGAAAAATTGGTCCTATTCTGGTGCAGCTAAGCATTTTGTTGCTGAACATGATGGGGATTTGTCACACTTCAAACTTTTTGGAATAGAAAAAGTCCATCATCCCCCGAGAGGAGGCAGTTGGCAAAAGCGCCTTATGTTATGGGAGGAATGAATTTAAAAAGTGACCTTATTTAAATCTGCTAAAGTTTTATCTGTATTGTTCCCTTTGTCAATGGACTCGTATGTCCGATATCCTTACACACCTGTTATGTATTTCTCGTAAATCACAGGTTTCTGCGATTGGTCTCTTTTTAGACTATCCAGAACCAGTGTTATTCTAATGCTATACTATGATTATGGGTGTCCTAGACGCCAGAAACTTGTCAGTATTTTTAACCCTGTATGTCTTGCTAAATAAAATTCTTTTTTTTTTAAATTTTTTTAATTGAGCCGCTGGAAGTGCCGCTCTCCCTTCTTTTAGGGACTTTACTTACCAGTCAGAAGGCGGCTGATTTGCTGGTGGATGCTTCAATAAATAGTATCAGATTTGCCGCTTACGCCTGTGCCCTTTCAAACTCTGGCCACAGAGCTCTCTGGCTTAGGAACTAGTCAGCATATTTCCAGTCTAAAGTTGTGTGCTATTCCTTGTCAGGGTAATTATTTATTTCGTCCTAGATGAGATTCTAGAGAAAGCGGCAGACAAAAATCATTTCCACCCCCTCCTTTCATAGATATAGGAGATCCTTTCGGGGCTTGGGAGGTAGAGGAAGAAGAGGTTAAAGAGAGGATCGTGGTAGAGGTAGACTCTTCTGGGGCAGAGAGAAGGGCCGGAATAGAGGGTTCTTATTCAACATACCCTTCCCCCTACAAAGGAGGACCCAAACATCCATGATGCCAGTCTTTGAGTGGTGGTGGGGGGGGGGGTTTTAAGACTTTATCGTCAATTGGCTTTACTGCCAGCTTACCCGGTGGGTAGTAAACACTTTCCCGGGGCCTCATGGTAGTTTTCTTCCATGAAGAATAATAGACATTTTAGTAGGGACAAAAAAATAGGGGGCATTGGAACTGGAGGTTCTATACGTAGTTAAAAAAAAAAAAAAAAAAAACATAGTTCCCACAAAACTTATCAATTAAAAAGCTCTGAACCTTTGCCTAAGAACTGAAAAAATTCCAAATGGAAACTTATGAGAACTAAAACTAGATCCATTTTGCTTCATTGCAATAATAGACTTAAAGGATGCATATTACCACATCCCTATTCACCCTTAAAAATATCTAAGTGGCGGTAAAAAATCAAAGGGAGCCTGCTACATCTACAGTACCAATGTCTTCCCTTTAAGGTTTCTTTAGCGCCCAGAATTTTTGCCAAAATAGTGGCAGAAATTACTTCTTATAAAAGGAAAAAGCACATATTAATAGTACCCTATCTAGACTATTTTCTAGTGATTGGAAAATCAGAAGGAGGCTATAAAGGGCAGTCTATCTGTCTTAACAGATCTAGGATGGATAGTAAACCAGGACAAATCAAGAATAGAACCACTTCAAGTTCAGATATTTCATTTTTTATTTTTTTTATTTTTTTTTGGGACCTGTCTGGATTGTGTTCGCCAACAATGTTTTCTTCCAGGAAGAAAATAGGAAGTTCCAGCTGCTGTTAAATATTGAAAAACAGTCAGTCTTTATTAGGTTAAAATTCCATATCGGAAAATGAGGTGCAAGAGACAAAGACCAGGCTCTCGCACCTTATTTTCTGATATAAAGATGATTCTGATTCCCAATAAAGATGGACTGATTTTCAATATTTTACCATAAGCTGGAACTTCCTATTTTTCTTATCGAATATTTCTCCGTTTGGTCAGAATGTTGTTCCCTGCCCACTTGACCCCATTCCTCAGCGGTGAGCTGGCGTTTCCTCCATTCTTTTCCTGAATGTTTTCTTCCACCATAGAAAATCCTGAAGATCAGACCAAAGATCATAAAAGCTCAAAAACTGCAGGATATTTCAGTAAGGGAAGCAATGTCCTTGTTAGGCTCCCTGACAGCAACAATTCCGGCAGTCCAGTGGGTGCAATTCCATACGAGATACCTTCAGTGGGAGATTCTGATAGTACAGTCCAGGTGAACGGGCCCTCAGACAAAATTTTTGGTTCAATCAACATAAGTTTTAAACTTGCTAATGTAGTGGATGGACAGAAAAAAACCTCTTAAGAGGAGTGCCATGGACATGGTGGTGGTTACCACGGATACAAGTTCATAGGGTTGGGGAGCCCACCTGAATGGTCACTTTTTACAATTAAAAAAAACAAACAAACCGGTTGATCAAACTTAAGAGCTGACAATAGTGAGAAAAGCTATGCAAGTAGTGATGGCTTACGGGGGAAAATATAGTAATACTGTCCGACAACAGTGGCCTATATAAATCATCCAAGGGAGGACAAGGTCCGGTTCATTAATGACTGAAGTTAGAAAAATATTTCAATTGGCAGAAGAAAAGCTTTTATCCCTGTCAGGCCGACATTTAAAAATCTCAGAAAACATTATAGCCCACTACTTAAGTCCGTCATTCACTCGGTAAAGGAAAGATCGGAAAGTTTGCAGTCAAACCTGTATTTCATGGGATCTTCTAGAAATAGACTTCTTTGCAACCAGACTAAATCGGCAGGTGCAGAAATTTTTCCCCTTTAAATCCAGGGGAATTCCAGAATGGGGTGGACACCCGCCTAGAAAGGTGTGACTTTCACCTGGCTTATGCTTTTCCACCCTTCCCTCTGATACCTATAGTGTTGAGGAAAACACGCGAGGAAGGAGCCAGTCATATTAATTGCCTCCTTTTGGCCCAAAGGGTATCGTTTACCTGGCTGAGAATCATGTCCATCTCTGACCTCTGGATACTGCCTGACAGTCCCAACCTCCTGTACTAGGGTCCAGTAGTCCATCCTCATGTTCACAGCCTACACTTGACAGCCTGGAACTTGAAAGAGGACTATTATCGGCCAGAGGGTTTTCACATAACTTGGTCTCCACTCTCCTTTTGAGTAGGGAAAAAGGTTGCCTCCCTTAAATATTTTAAGGTCTGGAAGAAGTTTTTAGAATTTTCCAGAAATAATCTGTCTACCCAACAACAGGTTCCCCTTATTGGATGTGTTGGAATTCCTTCAAAAAGCCCTTGATAGAGGGCTCTCCACTAGTACTCTAAAAGTGCAGGTCTCTGCCCTAGGAGTGTTTATTTGAACAAAAATAATCACTGATCACCCATGGGTGCATAGGTTCATCAAAGCTTCCTTTTTCTTAAAGTTTTGGCAAGAGAATTCAAAACTTTCTCTTTCCATCTACTTTTATTAGGGTCCTCACTCGTAAAACGATACTTTTTAATAGCCCTTATCTCGGCTAGACTGGTGAGTTAGTTGCAGGCTAATTCAATTAATCCACCCTTCACAACTATCCTAGAGGATATAGTAATTTTAAGACCTGACCTGGCTTTTCTTCCAAAAGTGGTCTCCAGATTTCATAGCGTTAAGGAAATAATCGTCTTGTCCTTTTGTGACTACCCAAATTCCCAGTATGAACCAGTCTTTCATTCCCTAGATGTCAGAAAATGTCTCCTTAATATCTGTAGGTTACAAGTTCATGGTGGAGGTATTTCTTCCCCCTACACCTTCTTTAAGCACTACAGGTTGTATCTGGGGAGCTCTGACCTCTCCTTTGGAATAAAGGTTCAGTGATGGCCCCTCCCTAGGGATTTCTTCTGTTTTAGTCTCTCGGTATGGTGCTGTCATGGTGAAGGGAAAAGATAATTGCTTACCAGTAATTGGATTTTTCTGAACCATGATAGCACCCTGCTATTTCCCTCCCTTTAACTTCTGGTGGTGGAATGTTTTTCCTCTCTTTCACTGGGTGGAAAAAAAAAAAGCCTTTCGGTATGTGGTTGAGAGAGGTGTGTGTGTGTGTGTGTGTGTGTGTGTGTGTGTGTGTGTGTGTGTGTGTGTGTGTGTGTGTGTGTGTGTGTGTGTGTGTGTGTATAGCTAGTATATTGTTAATGATGCAGCTACCCCTTACCCTCTCTAAACACACTGAAGAGTACAGGGAGGTACTACCCTTTTTATTTCAGTAGGTTTCCTGGAGGTGGGTTCTCTCTCGGTACAGTGCTTTCATGGTTCGGGCAAATCTTATTATCGGTAAGCAATTTTTTTTACTGGCCACCCTGCTGCAATGTCACGGGTCACGCCACACCAATGACCTCGCACCAGGGTGGATAATCAAAAGAGCACAGATAAGAGGCAGTTCTCAGTGCTGTCAGACGGCCACAGATGGATGTACTGGGTCCTGTGAATCGATTGGCACCAACTCTACAAGGCATGCATTATCTTGTTCTAGGAGACACTCAGAAAAAGTTAAGTGCAGCCGTGGCACCACTGTAAGAAACCTTAACATGCATCTGGGTGGACATGCCTCTGGCCAAAAATTGCAGCAGGCATGAATTCCTATTTCAAGAATCACTTAGTGTTTTTTTTTGGTTGGAAGAAGTTCTCACATGTTCACGAGATGGGTTCCATAGCAGAGACCCTCACTGATCAGCAGAACAGGGTACTTTTATCTCCGTTAGAAAAAGAGTCATCCTACTGTTGCTCCATTTTCTTTTCATTTGAACTGCCAGAGCACTGTACTCTGCCTTCTTTGGCAATTTGTGGGGGTGCCAGAGGTTGGACCCCCCCCCAGTGATCTATGAGTTATCACTTATACTGTGGATATGATGGATACGTATTAACTAATTCTAACTGGAATACCCCTTTAAGTTGGCAGAGAAACTGCTCAGGCCCATTGCATTTTTTTGCCGATAGGCAGTGGATGTCCTATGAACACTAACTCCTTAAACACCAATAGTATGGACAAAGAAAGGGACCATAGTCCCGATAATGGGGAACTCCAAAATGAATATATCCTACAAAACTTGGTTATCCACTCCTAGTCTAAGGCGATAATGATTAAAAACCTTTTATGTATTAAAAATATCTTTTTTTTTTTTTTTTTTTTTTTTTCAATATAATACATGTGGGGGTAGTTCAGTGGTGAGGACACAAATATATAGATAGGAAGCTTATAGAGACACAAAAAAATATGTAATTGAGTAGCCAAAAGTTAAATTCAGACATGGTTAATTACTGCTGGAAAAAGAAAAAAGTGTTTTTGTTTTTTTTCAAGCGAGTGAGTGTATTAATGTGGTGTGACCATTAGATGGCACCCATTTAGTGGCACAGGGCTCAAACAACTAATACTTCTTAATGCTTCATTAGAAGATGTAAGAAGTGGCGTGGATAACCAGCAGTCAAAGAGAATCATACAAAAGTATGAAATGATGGAGGCTTACCCATATAGTAATGTGTCCCTGTATGCAACTTCTGCCTTGACGTGCGTTTCGCATAGGCTTCCTCAGGGGGCTGCATGAACGAAACCTGAAGAAGTTTTCCCAGCTAAGACCACACCTAAAAGTAGTAAGCAGAATGAGTTTGGGAAAATAACCCACAGTAGGTGCCACTAACTGATAACTGTATTCCCGCTACATAACTGTTTTTATATACTGATTTTATGCCCCATCCACAGAACCATGTGATCAGTGATCAGATTCTGCTTATGCTCTTGCATTCATCTCTGCCACCAAGGATCACTGTCCGAGAAGCCGCTGTTTGCCCCCCATGTCAGCGATTGTTGTAGCGCTGGATACTTCCATTTTCTGCCTACTTATAGATGTTTCACGTGAATGTGATGTAATAAGCACTGAAAGAACACAATGAAATGTTATAGGTGTCCAACCTTTTACTGCGTCATCTTTCTGCTTTCAGGGATGGAAATCTGCAGGACATTGTGAGCAAAGGCAGCCTACATGAGTTCCTGGTGAATTTACATGAGAAGTTTGGTGCGGTGGCGTCCTTTTGGTTTGGTAGAAGGCTGGTGGTTAGTCTTGGGTCACTGGATCTTTTAAGACAGCACATTAACCCCAACAAAACCTGTGAGTATACAAAACTTTTAACAATCCTAGCTATACATCGTTTAAATGGAATATTTTGCTTTGGGGTAAGCAAATTTGATCAATCATTTTTTATTTTTTTTTATTGTTTATAGTCCTCCTTGGGGTATGTGCACATGTTTTGGGTTTGCAGCAGAAAATTCTGATGCCTATACTGATGTGTTTGGCAGGAAAAAAACACTGCGTAAAATACACATGTTCTTGTTGCGTTTTGTATGTGTTTTTGTTGCAGTGGGAAAAAAAACCACTTATTCGTATGGGTGAAATATGTAGCAAAATTGCTGAAAGAATTTAAATCTGCTGCAGATCTGCTATGAAATATGTAGCAATGTGACTTCAGGAATCTCATTCACTTTGCTGGTACTAGGAAATCCTATGTTCTATCCAGCAAAAAAAAAAGTAGACCCAAAACTTTTACTTATCAATTAAAAGAGATCCTTAAGTGCTAGGGAGATCATGTCTCCATGTTGAATGCCCCCTTGTTCACTCCCAACGCGTTTCCTCAAGAAGCTTGATTCATCAGGGGAGATGGCCATTGCTGCAAGGCCTGGTCCCCGGCTGAGCTACAGCATGGACCTCACAGTGGTGATGGAATCCTATAGTCAGACTAGGTATTGAAACATGGAGACATCATCTTCCTAGCACTTAAGGATCTTTTAATGGAACTACTCAGGATTGTCTGACACATTGGTGAGATTGTTCCTCGTCTTTATTATGTGGCACTGTGTGTTTTTATATTTATAAGGCTTGGTATAAGTCAGCCAAGTACTTCTGAATTGGTGGTGTGTGTGTAAATTTTTGATCACTGTTAGCTATTGGTAAATTGGTATTTGCTAAATAGTTAAAGTGATTCTTCAGGTTTTATGTCAACTGTGCAGAAAAAGAAGCAACAAATGTAGCGTGTGCACAGACCCTTAGTACTTTTTAAAACGTGGGTACAGGTGTATTCAGTCTGAACTTCAGGGCTCTTACTCATATGCGAGGAAAACTGACGAGTGCTATCCGATAAAAAATCGGATTGCACTTGGACCAATGTTATTCTATGAGGCACATCTCATCTGCAATATTTTTTATTTTTCTCAGCTCAAATCGGACTGAGAAAACAATTGCAGCATGCTGTGTATCTAGGATGAGACTTGTCAATGAGTGCGTGAAGAAAATTGCACGGCACTCGGACCATGCGAGTGCCATCCGATTTTCATGCACCCGTCTCCTTGATACCCGACAATTCATCAGCCGCATACTGTAAAATCAGACAATTGAGTAGAGAGAATAGCTATACATGCATAGAATAGAAAGATGTCAGTGATATGTATAACTAGTACAGTGACTTTGTTGCTTACTGTACATGTAATTTATTGTTAAATTAAAGAATTGTTTAAAAAAAAAAAAAAAATTGGCGTGCGGTCCCTCATAATTTTATAGACTAGCAGAGGCTAAGCAGACAGCTGGGTCTAATGTTTGTAGCCTGGGAAGGGGGTAATACCCACGGAGCTTCCCAGGCTATTAATATCCGCCCCCAGCTGTATACATTGCCTTTACTGGCTATTAAAATGGGGGACCCCCAAAAAAAATTGACAGGGGGGGTCCCCCTATTTTAACTGCAAGCAAAGGCTAGGCAGACAGTTGGGGGGGTTTATAGCCTAGGAAGAAGCCATGAATATTGGCCCCCTCCCAGACTACAAACACCAGCCCTTAGGCGCCCCAGAAATGGCGCATCCATAAGATGTGCCAATTCTGGCACTTAACCCCCCCCCCTAGCCACCACCACAGGGCAATGGGCAGAGCGAGGCTATCGGGTTGGGGTTGATGTCCGCTTATGCCAGCTGACATCAAGCCCAGGTTAGTAATGGAGAGGCGTCTATAAGACACCCCCATTCCTAACCACACAGTGAAAGTGAAATGTTAACAAAAAAACACTCACACCCAGAATGAAATATTTTATTTGAAATAAACACACAGACTCCTTTTAATATTCTAAATTAAACTCTACTTAACATTACACCCGTTCCTCTGAATCCCATGTCACCTGCAACAAAAATTTAAATAATAAACCAACCTCATCCTTACCTTTCCGATGTGAAGAACATAATCCATGTGTCCCGCGACAGGTCCAGCTCTGCTACATCTAGATGGCAGGCTGCATAGTAGCTTGACGCGACTATCCAACCTGCCATCTTGCAGAGACCCTGAGGAGCGCATGCTGTGACAGCGTCATGTTGAGCGGAGTTCATGTCACATGAACTCCATTCACCTCATTGACGTCAGCGCGAGCTTGGGAAAGTTCTCACGCTCGCAGTGTCTGCAAATGACATCCGCACATGCGCGGTGAGAATTTTCCCATGCTTATGCTGACATTAATGAATTGAACAGAGTTCATATGACATGAACCCCGCTCAACTTGATGACGGCACTGCGAGTCACTGAGGAGCGCAAGTACGCGTACCTCAGTGTCTCTGCAGGATTTCAGGCTGGATGGTCGCGTCCAGCTACTATGCAGCCTGCCATCTAGATGTAGCCATCTCTATCTCTATCCTCTAGTCTCTCTTTATGCCCATGTTAATATCCGATATCATACGGGTGCTATGTGAGAAAAACGCATGGCACTCCGTTTTTTCGGTCCAGATATCGGAACCTTTTTTTCACACATATGGGTATGAGCCCTCAGACTGAAACATTGTAGAAAACTACTTGTGAGAGTTGTACAGCAGCTGCTCATATATTTTGGAATTCCCGTTTTTTGCTAAAGGAGCACTCTTGTGATTTATTTTTGTTTTCCCATCTATTAGCAAATAGTCTCGTATATGCAGGTTGTATTGTAATACTTACTGCTCGTCGCCTTCAGCTGTTTCCCGTGCCTCTTCACCAGACACTGTGTGATTCAGCTGGTCACAAATGCAGTCGTATGGTGCTGGAAACTGCCAAAGACTGCGACCGGTAAGTAATGCAATACACACTGCATACATACAGTATTACTATTTTCTAATAGATTGGGGAAAAATCACCAGAGTGCTCCTTTAATTGTAGCTTGTCATTATCTTGTTCTTCTAGCCGACCCCTTCCAGATGATGCTGAAGTCGCTCTTGGGATATCAGTCTGGGGTTATTGGAGAAGCGGCTGAAAGTCATATGCAGAAGAAGCTGTATGAGAACGGCATCAAC